>NC_091133.1:129608305-129908305 GCF_040183065.1 Periplaneta americana
TATACATTTTAACAATTTTACCGTTTTCGTTTTCGTTCCGATTCTCGTTTCCGGTTTATTGTGAACCAGCCTTAATCATTTGCAATTTTAATTCTTTCGTTGCGGTTAGCAGACGAAGACGCTACTTGTCGCACCGTTAAAAATGATCACGTCGTAGATCCTATGATACCGGTAGTCAGTGTTTATGATTCATAGATAAATGTATAAGGAAAGCATAAAAAAATTCGAAATAAAAAATCTTTTTTGAAAAGTTAAAAAAAAAAAAAAGTACTAACTTCGAAGTAACCTGTTCAAAATTGACATTGGCACCCTCGAAAGTTGGTAAGCGGCAAACGTTTTTATTTTTCACTTTGAATGGGGGTCAAAGCGAGAGAAATGTTTAGAAAGAATGATAATTACTTTTAAAAGTGGTTTCTACTCGAAATCTGTACTAGTTTCCGAGTTGCTGCGAGTTAAATGCGCGTTTCTGCCTGGCGGACTTCAGTACGGAGAGTTACAACTTTGGTCTGTTAGAAATGCGCATGTCCGCATCTTGCTAATCAATTGTTGTACACTTGAAACAGACCATTCTCGCTGAGCGTAGTTCCTTACAATTTGACGGGCAGATAAATTATCATATTGGTGCAAATGTTTAATGAAAATGTTGTGTTCGTTCGTTAAGCGATCCATTATTCACAAAATGAGAACTCAAACGGAAGAAAACAAATGATGATAGCACAACAAACGGCTTAGCCTGCTGAACTCGTAAGACCATAATGCCCATAGTTGGGCATAAACTATCGATTTTGCACTGCCTTACAAAAAATATAAAACACTGTTTAATAAATGGTAAAAAATTAAATATTACAATACTTTCCCGGTCTACAAGGACTGTGAAATTTGCCTGTGAAGTAAACTGTCAAGGGAAATCATTAGCTAGTGGAATATAACCATTTAAATTTTGTGCCTTTTTTGCCCACTGTGTATATATGTGTGTGCTATTTCAAAAATCAAATATCAGTTCTATGACAATTTTGCGCAGAACAAAACTTGACGGACAGATTTTAAAACAACTTATGTAATGTAATATTTTTCTACAAAATCAATAATAAGCGAGATATTTCGATTTAATGACTTCAGGTCCCCTTATAACTCCCATTTTAAAGAAAGTATTTTGGATGAAACATAACCTAAAATCTAAGTTGGCACTAACTTATTTTACATAATATCAATTTTCATAGAAATCGGTTGAGCCATTAATGTATCGAATGAAAAGGTAACGGACAGATAAACAAACAATAATTTAAAAAATGCTATTTTCTGTCTCAGGTTAGTTAATTATACATGTTTACACTAATTATTTTCGTAAAAGTGAAAATTACCAGAACATTTTTTATTATTAGTAGTATAGGATATGACGGTTTTTATAGCCCTGTTGTGGAACACTCAGTACGATTTAAAAGAAAACATAGCATTGAAAGTAATTTAGTACAATGCAATTTATTAATATCTGATTACTTTTTAAAAACTACACTCAGGGACAAAAAAAACCGGACACTTTAATATTTGCTGGTATTTTGCAAAACATTATCTTCTCATACAATATTATAGTAGCCATCTGTTGTTATGGAGACGTGTATACATTGTTGATTGTTTTTTGTTTTATAAACAAGCCATTACAACCAAATATTCCAATTTTGCTTTCGGAGTATCAGCTATAACAATTTTGTCTCAACCATTTTGTGCTTCATTATCGTTATCATTTGTTATTTCTTTATTTTTACATTTTCTGAGTTTAAGTGGGGTTGTAACATTTGTCTTAAAACAAGATGCGACCTGAAAATGTGGCTGGAGCTGTAGCTCTTTACGATGACGGACGCAGTGTACATTACATTGCAAATGTTATGAATATGGCTAGAAGCACAACCCATGATGCCTTAAAACGGTATAGAGAGATCCTAGAATATACCAGAAGACCAGGTTCGGGTCGTCCAAGAGCTACAGATCTAATTGAAGACAGGTATATGGTGTTGAGAGTTCTTAGGGAGCGCAACCTGCCAGCTACTAGTGTAGCCCAGCAATTTGTTAAGATGCATGGACGCCCAATTTCGGCCAAAACAGTTAGAAGGAGGTTGAAAGCAAGTGGACTGATATCAAGTAGACCTGCAACTGGTCCCAGACTTCTCAGGATGCATCGAGTCGAACGACTGCGTTTTGAAAATGATCACAGGAATTGGAGAAATGGACAGTGGAGCTGTGTTCTGTTCAGCGATGAGTCCCGTTTCAATCTGTGCTCACCTGATGGACGTGAAAGAGTTTGGAGAAGGGGGAGAGAACGATTTTCATAGTGTTGCATTTCCGAAAATGTGCCGTATGGAGGTGGTGGAGTGATGGTTTGGGCAGGAGTGTGTACGGACGCTCCTACAGAGTTGCTTTTTGTTGAAAATGGAAGACTAACAGCTGATAGGTATATAAATGAATGTTTGGCTGATCATGTTGTGCCATTTGGCCGATAATTTTGTTTTAATGCATGATAATGCACGGCCGCATATTGCCCATGCGATCGGAGATTATCTCCAAGAAGTGGGAATCCATGTTCTTCCATGGCCAGCAAGGAGTCCAGACATGAATCCAATTGAACATGTGTGGGACATGCTGGGATGGTGTGTTAAGAATAGACGACCGAGATCAGAATCGTTACAAGAGTTGAGGCGAGCACTTGGCGAAGAATGGGAACTTATTCCTCAAGAAGACATTGAGAGCATGCCAAGACGTATGGATGCAGTTATTCAAGCCAGAGGGGGTAATACCCGTTACTAAAAAAGAGTTTTTAATGTTTAAGGCACCATAAAATGAAAAAACAGTTAGACCAAACGATGCCATAGTTATACGCCCTTTGTAATTTTTTGTAAATTTTCTCATCAGAGACTTTTTTTTTTCAAATGTTGTCATATAAGGTGCTAAATGGAACATTATTTTGTTTAAATGGGTTTTGTTTCATTTTGAAATAATTGGCAACAAAATACAAGCAAATATAGAAGTGTCCGGTTTTTTTTTGTCCTTGAGTGTATATTTCGTAAGTAGTATCCATGGCAACGAACACATTCCTGCCATCTGCTATGAAAGTTCTGCATAGCTCACCCCAACAATAATAGTCTAGGGAATCCTGTAGGATAATTCTAAAAAAAAAAAAACTACAAATAATGCCCATGACTTGTCAGTATATTTTTACATTAATAAACTTCCTCGTATGTAATCGTGAAAACTTTGTAACTAATGCAACAGTTCATAGAAGAAATACTCGTCAAGAGTGACTTTCATACTCCATCGGCAAGTCTATCGTGCTATCAAAAAGGAGTTCGTTATATGGAAATAAAAATTTGTAATACCCTTCCTATTGGTATAAAAAATGAAACTCAAAACATAAGATTATTTATGGACAAATTGAAGAAGTACCTAATTTCTCTTACTTACTTACTTACCTACTGGTTTTTAAGGAACCTGGAGGTTCATTGCCGCCCTCACATAAGCCCGCCATTGGTCCCTATCCTGAGCAAGATTAATCCAGTCTGTACCATCATATCCCACCTCCCTCAGATCCATTTTAATATTATCCTCCCACCTACGTCTCGGCCTCCCCAAAGGTCTTTTTCCCTCCGGCCTCCCAACTAACACTCTATATGTATTTCTGGATTCTCACGCCTTATATTCTGTAAGTGAATTTACGACATTCAACAATGCTTCATGAATATTTGTGTTGTATTAAGAACCGATACTAACCTCTTGTGTTGTACTAGTATACCCTATTGTAAAACTTTTCTGCATAATATTTGTAGTAGTATTAAGCTCTTTTTTTGACATGTTCCTTAGTCTATCTGTGAAGCAATGTACGAATACCATGGAATGTAAATAAATACAATTACAATGCAATGTCTGGTTCTAACAAATTGCACTGGTACACTAATTAACATGGAGGCATGAGACAATTATTCTATCTGCCATTATAACTTCACTTCGGCATCATCCCTTTCCAGTTGATTGGAAATAAAGTTGATAAACGAAAATTCAACCTAATAACTTGAAAATCACTACAATCCACTAGCATATGTAGGCTAGTAATAGGAGGAAAATGGTTATGTTTGAACCTTAGGGCTTAAAGTAAGAATATCCATACTATATTAATCGTAGACCTTCTGACAGTCGGCGTTTTGTCGAAGACCAAAAATGATTTAGAAGCGTTTCAATTCTATCCTGTATCTTTTTCTTTTTTTGTTCGTAGGGTTAAGCTTGTAGGTATTGGTGCCCATTTTCGAGCCATTGAAAGCTTTTATCTGCAGAGTAATGCATTATTACTCGGGAGGAAATTAAACACAGAATAAATATGGGAAATGCGTGTTATTATTCGGTTGAGAAGCTTTTATCATCCAGTCTGCTGTCCAAAAATCTGAAAGTTAGAATTTATAAAACAGTTATATTACCGGTTGTTCTTTATGGTTGTAAAACTTGGACTCTCACTTTGAGAGAGGAACATAGGTTAAGGTGTTTAAGAATAAGGTGCTTAGGAAAATATTTGGAGCTAAGAGGAATGAAGTTACAGGAGAATGGAGAAAGTTACACAACACAGAACTGCACGCATTGTATTCTTCACCTGACATAATTAGGGACATTAAATCCAGACGTTTGAGATGGGCAGGGCATGTAGCACGTATGGGCTAATCCAGAAATGCATATAGATGTTAGTTGGGAGGTCGAAGGGAAAAAGACCTTTGGGGAGGCCGAGACGTAGATGGGAAGATAATATTAAAATGGATTTGAGGGAGGTGATTTATGATGATAGAGACTGGATTAATCTTGCACAGGATAGGGACCAATAGCGGGCTTATGTGACGGCGGTAATGAACCTCCGGGTTCCTTAAAAGCCAGTAAGTAAGTAAGAGTAATGCATTATTATCTTTGCTCTAATTAAGTCTGAATATTATTAAAAGCTGGCATTAGTAATTTTTATTCCACATTGAGATTTCCTTCAATATTGATAATTCGCTCTCTGTTACACTGACGGTATTAAAGCAACATCACATCCAGAAAACGGTTTATAAACGCAATGTACAAGGTATT
This sequence comes from Periplaneta americana, assembly GCF_040183065.1. Classification (NCBI taxonomy): domain Eukaryota; kingdom Metazoa; phylum Arthropoda; class Insecta; order Blattodea; family Blattidae; genus Periplaneta; species Periplaneta americana. Next base: position 129,613,400 of record NC_091133.1, read on the forward strand.
CAAGAGCCAGCCATTATTTCCAGCAACGTACAGCGTTTGTCTTGGAACGAAGCAGAAGTTTTGGGTTATAAAGTAGGCTGATGACAGTGAAGCATTTTCGTACTTTTGTGTAACTTCAGGTTTATGCTCAACACTCCGAACTTCGATGTTAGTTTAAGACCTGCGCGGATTGTGATATAGTTTTAATGCACGTTCAAGTTTACGCTACTCTTAAAACATCTTATAAATCTAATAAAACTGCGCTTAAACGAACTGCTTGACTCAGGATGAATTATAATTTGGAAACAAAACGGATTAACAAAGTGAAAATAAATATTGAAACTGGCTGCATTGTTATCATTACTGACTTCAACAGTCTTTGTTCAAATCTCATGAAGTATGTACCAGCGACATTTCAATATTTAGCTTCTACGTCTACCAAAGTTAATAAGGAAATAATCTACTGTCAAAGGCATTCTTGATACTATATCTACAAAGTATGACGAAACACTAAAGCCATTATCCTTAACAGGCTAAACTGTCCTCAGATTGCCATTTTTAAGCAATAAATATACCACAGAAGAGGTAAAAAATTATTTCTCTAATAAAACAGCAGAAATCTGTTTCTCCCGTCCTCAATACAGCTTACATCTCGTATCAGAGGCTCTGTTTTAAATGTGTATTGCGAATTTTGTACATAGGTTGGATAAAAAGTAATGGCAACACTGCTGTCACGTGACGATGGTGCCTTCTAGAGCTGCCAGCTGTGTGGACATGAACAAGGACTGTTAGATGAGTTAGTGCAGCCAGCGGCAACAGTACTCCATCAATCTACTGTAGTGTGTAGAACGTTCACTTTCATAGGGATAGTGCGAGCGCCGTAAGACCATCCTTACAAAACTAGAGCAACGTTCCTGGATCAAAATTGAAATGACACGAGGTCGTAGTGCACAAGAATGTTTTCAGGGACTGCGTGAAGCATGTGGCGATGCAGCGTTGCCATATCGCACAGTTGCACGATGGGTTAAAGCGTTCCGGGAAGGCCTTGTTGCACCGGTACCAAAGGGAAGGTGACGACTTTCTTGGACAAATCGTCGATATGGATGAAACCTGGACTCGCTCGTATGAACCAAACTTGAAACGCCAATCAAATGAATGGAAGCATCCCGGTTCTCCTCGTCCAAATAAAGTGCGCCCTACACAAAGTGCTGTGAAGGAGATGTTCATTGTGGCGTATGACATTGATGGGATAATACTGCACCACGCTGTACCTCCAAGGCAGACGGAAAACGCGGACTACTGGAACATCTACCTTACTCACCCGATATGACCCATGCGATTACGATCTTTTCACCAAAGTGAAAGAACCACTGCGAGGGACCCGGTACAATACCAGAGATGAACTTATCCGTGCTTTAGGGCGGTCAATACCGAACATCAACAAAGAAGGACGCGCTGATGGTGTACGACGCCTTCCAAACATTTGGCAAAAGGTAATAAATAAGGGGGGGGGTGACTATATAGAAGGTACGTAAATGTTGTACCCCTGTGAATAAAGCCATGTCAGAAATATCGAACTGTTGCCATTACTTTTTATCCAACCCATGTCTGTGGAAAAAATGGCAAATTCGAGTTGTTGTATAGTCAACTGCTCGAAGACAGATTCGAACCTCATAAGGGACAACAATAAGACATCACTCATGAGACAACTAAGCTATGAGATAATGAGGTAGGGTAGCCAGTTCTCCCCCCCCCCCTTCACTGCATACAACATCACTGACTAGTAACTTAATACACTAATCACTCTTCAGGTCAAGTTCTAGTAGTAAGCCTACATCTATAAGAGGTTGTGTGAACAATCTAAACAATAGTTACTAGAGGAGAAAAATTCGCTCCGGCACCGGGGATCGAACCCGGGTTCTTGGTTCTACGTACCAAGCGCTCTAACTACTGAGCTACGTCGAAGTTCAATCCGATCCGATGCTGTGGATTGAACTTCGACGTAGCTCAGTAGTTAGAGCGCTGGTACGTAGAACCAAGGACCCGAGTTCGATCTCCGGCGCCGATGCAAATTGTTCTCATCTAGTAACTATTGTTACCATAACAGGGAAATTTTTTTTAGGACCAAAAATTAATTTTCACGTAAATTCTTCGCCCAACAGTGCATATACTTTGAAACAATGCAAATGATTCTTATTTGCGGTTTCTTTAGGCACGAAAATAGGCCTAAATAAATAAAATCACAGCTTTTTTTTTGTAAGTTTTAACGTTAACTAAAATATAAAAATTATTGAATAATGTCTGATTCAAGCAGGAAATGTGTAGTTTGTAGTTGCTTCCATTTTAATTGAGTTCACTACACATTTGCAGTTTGATTAAAGCATTTAACATCTAAAAATCAATGATATTTATTAAAATAAGAAATCTCTATCGAAATGATAATCTGTGTTGAAATGAACGTCATTTCAGCATGGTCGTAGAACATAGTATATTACAATACAAGGTTGGGAAGTGCATTTTTACAAAATCGAGGAAAAGTCTGAAAAACGAGCAAGCGATTTCTTGAACAATTATGTTTTTAAAATTCCAAATACAATATATTTTTCATTGAAAAATTTAGAGCTATACTGTAATGGTAAGTAAGTAACATAAGTGCACTGCAATGGGTCTATTTCAGTATAGTTTTATGTAATGAAGAATGGTTTCCATAGCAAAAAGTTTCTGTGTGGGAATTATAACTTTCAAGGCCTAAGAACAATTGCTGTAAAAAAAAGCGTGCAAAATAGTAATATGCGTTACAAGAGCGGTATGTTTACGTTTTCATGTTCGAGGAAAAGATTGAAAAAGCGAAACGTAGTTGAGCTTTTTTAATTTCCGAGAACATGAAAACAAACATACCGCTGGTGTATCGTACATTATTTTGTGCGAAGATAGTTTATTACATACCTGAAAGACGAATTTCTAATTAGTTGCAATGAAATCTCCATGTTGGTTTCTGTTTAATGACGGCAACTTCGGAAAACCAAAATATCTTTCTTCAACATTGTTGCTGTAAAATGTTTTCTGTGTTTACTATACTCCAGCAGGCCGTGATATACGTCTGTCTTTTTTTTTCCCCCAGTCTATAAATGCGAACTTAAAACAAACGGTAAGGTTATGTAATGATTTATTTTTCATTTTAATATTTTAACAATATTATTTATATAACATATTGCAGTAATAACATCGGCATCTGGAATCTTGTTGATTTTTTCACGGCTTCATTAATGTTACTTCTATCAGGAATGCAATAAGTTTCGTGAAGTAGTAAACTTTACTTAATTTTTGCAAATATTTAAAAACAATAATTAACATTGCAATTTAGGTGAAATTGCAGTGGTAAGTTTCCAATTTATAATTATTACTATGTTAAACGTCTCTAAAAATAATATGTTAAAAGCCTAAAGCAGTGAAATGAATATGTCACTTAAGGGGTAAGAAGAAGGAAATTGTTATGTGTGTTACGTTGGGAATACTGAATGTGGAATTTTAGACTTTCCGCGGATTGGTTTTGTGCGGAAACCAAGCAAATACGCACGATCTCGCACAAAATTTAATTCGCAGGCCTTCAAACTCCATTCAGTTTTTCAATAGTTATATATTGCTGAGTGCCATGGTAACGGATATTTTTTCGGAATAGCTGTCGACTTAAACAAAACAGACCACGTTTAAAAAAAAAAAAAGGAAGCGTAAAACGATATAAACGCTTATTTTTCAGTTTTTATTGTGCTTATTTTGAAAATGAAAAGTGTTAACAGTCATTTAATATGCTATAATCCATATGTTTATTTTCAAATGAACTTCAGAATATACTGTACATAACGAAGCGACGCGACGGTCACGTTTTCACCACCTGGACAGGATAATGAAGTTGCTGCTGCGAACAAGTGTGGACAGGTTCTGTCGCGGTGTCTGCAGCGTGAAGCCTGTCTGAGTTGTCTTTATTGGTGCATGTGTAATATGTAGCGAGTTTGTGAGAGTCATTAGCATCGATCAGCTGCACAAATCGCTCCTAGCCCGACGTGACCTCGTCGCGGGCAAACGACTCACCTGTGGGAACTCCACCATGCAATGCCATAGGCCAAGTGCTTCAAGTCGCGAAGATAATCAAACTAGGTCAACCAAACCCTTATATTTTAATAATCTATTAGATGTAATGTACAGCACAATCATATCTTCTATCATTAAAGAAAGTGCAGCGATGTTAAACAATTTAAAAGTTACTCCCATGGTAACGGAATGAATAAAATAAACACTTGAATTCGATATCTCTATGGACGCATAAATTTGGATTAAGGACTTTTAGATATTTACTTACTTCCTTACTTACTTACTGGCGTTTAAGGAACCCGGAGGTTCATTGCCGCCCTCAAATAAGCCCGCCATCGGTCCCTATCCTGAGCAAGATTAATCCATTTTCTGTCATCATATCCTACCTCCCTTAAATCAATTTCAATATTATCTTCCCATCTACGTCTCGGCCTCCCCAAAAGGTCTTTTTCCCTCCGGCCTCCCGACTAACACTCTATATGCATTTCTGGATTCGCCCATACGTGCTACATGCCCTCACCATCTTTTAATATTCCTAATTGTATCAGGTGAAAAATACAATGAGTGCAGTTTTGTGTTGTGTAACTTTCTCCATTCTCCTGTAACTTCATCCCTCTTAGCCCCAAATATTTTCCTAAGCACCTTATTCTCAAATACCCTTAACTTCTGTTCCTCTCTCAAAGTGAGAGTCCAAGTTTCACAACCATACAGAACAACCGGTAATATAACTGTTTTATAAATTCTAACTTTCAGATTTTTTGACAGCAGACTGGATGACAAAAGATTCTCAACTGAATAATAACAGGCATTTCTCATATTTATTCTGCGTTTAATTTCCTCCCAAGTGTCGTTTATATTTGTTACTGTTGATCTCAGATATTTGAATTTTTCCACCTCTTCCAAGAATAAATTTCCAATTTTTATATTTCCATTTCGTATAATATTCTGGTCACGAGACATAATAATATACTTTGTTTTTTCGGGATTTACTTCCAAACCTATCGCTTTACTTGCTTCAAGTAAAATTCCCGTGTTTTCCCTAATCGTTTTGTGGATTTTCTCCTAACATATTCACGTCATCCGCATAGACAAGCAGCTGATGTAATCCGTTCAATTCCAAACCCTCTCTATTATCCTGGACTTTCCTAATGGCATATTCTGGAGCAAAGTTAATAAGTGAAGGTGATAGTGCATCTCCCTGCTTTAGCCAGCAGTGAATTGGAAAAACATCCGACTATACGGACTCTGCTGTACGTTTCACTCAGACACATTTTAATTAGTCGAATAATATTACATTGTATTTTTCACCTGATATAATTAGGAATATTAAGAGATGGTCAGGGCATGTAGCACGTATGGGCGAATCAAGATATCCATATAGAGTGTTAGTTGGGAGGCCGGAGGGAAAAAGACCTTTGGGGAGGCCGAGACATAGATGGGAGGATAATATTACAATGGATTTTGAAGGATATGAAGTGGGATATGATTGTAGAGACTGGATTAATCTTGCTCAGGATAGGACCCGATGGCGGCTTATGCGAGGGCGGCAATGAACCTCCGGGTTTCTTAAAAGTCGACTAATTAATTAGTCGACGTAGCAAACAAAATAGGTACGGAACTAGAAATCCGTTCCCAATTTACAATCTACTCGAAATATATATTGTTAGTGAATATGAAACTCGTTTGAAAATAATAGTTTTAATGTAACTTCTATTGGCTGAGTAATTATGGAAGGCAATCGGTACGATTATAATTTTATACTTTTAATATTAACTCCAGTACCATGTCATGATATTTTACAATTCACAGAGGGTTCCCTTACCGTAGGAATGTAGAACAGTTATGTTGGACGACGGTGAGTCATTCAATTTTCATTACCATTTTTTAACCTGGGAATGTTTAATAGAGATACGGCAGAAGTGCTGGGATATTTTATAAGACTTTTTTTTTCGTGTAGCACGTAATTGCTGGCTGAATGTATATTACCCAGGGAATTGGATTGGGAGAGAGGAATATTAGTACAGAATTACTACGCGATACAATTTTTAATATTGCTATGCCTTTTCTTTCTTTTATCTAAAATCACACGTTTCCTTAACAAATTCCGAATGCGTTGTGATTTATACGACAGGGAGACCGAAGTGCCGAGGTCAGCGCACGAAAAACTGATTACAGAATAGCATGTTTTTCGAAACTAAGAAACATGGCGGCGGACAGCGAGCTGTTTGATGTAGACGACAGCTGATGGCGCCTCTGGAAGTGGTTGGGAATGAGAGGGCATTAAAGGGGGAAGAGGAAATTCCATTTTCATATTTTTTTCCTTAGCTTTCTTTGATATAGATTTTTGTGTGAGATGCTTTTAAAAATGCTTTCAGGAATGTTCATTGCAGGCGGAAAATCCTTTTAAACTACCCGCAGATGTAATAAAAACAGTGTTTAAAGTCGATGATATGTCACGTGATAGTCCACTTCTTTGTTTATTCATGAGCTGTGTCAGATGGCATCTGCACACTTTTCTAGTAGTGTTTTGTTTTCCTGTATAGCTTTTATTTCCTTTCTTGTCTGTGTAGGAAGCGACTTTCATCTGTTCAATCATTTTATTAAATACGCATTGACTTTTTGTCTCCTACACAGCGATTTTCATCTGTTCAATAAGTTTATCAACATATCTTCTATATATATAATTTGAACTGGTAATGGAAATTACGGGAAAACGGCTGAACGGATTTTAATGAGTGACCCCTCATTTTCATGCCTGGCATCCAAAGTTTTTCGGAAAAGTAGTAGTTTTCAGTGAAATGTCAATTTTCCTACATAATTTTCCTATTTTCCAAAATCCATCTGTCGTCAGTTTTGAGAATTATTTTATTCAATCACGGCCGACTTGATTGAATTTCAGAACAAAACACACACTACAATAAACAATAGGCTATTACACGAAGGCCATGACCTGCAGGATTACCGACAGATTTAGAGCTCAATTCAATTTGTTATTAAAAACTTATTCTGCAGTGTATAATTTTCTGAGTACAGCTGTGTATTGGATATTCAAATTTACGAAACTTGAGGTGGTTTGATGACATTAGAAATTAAATATTATTATAGTTAATATCATGATGCATCTATTTTTCTTTAATTGTACATAATATTGATGCTATATTGATGACATGAAAGTGAAACGTTTTGAGGTTATGTAAGTAAATGTAGAGAATATCTTCATTTAGATCTTCATTTCTATAATTTACTGAGTGGCTGCTATATATAACTACAAAACTTAAGTAAGATAATAATATTGTTATTAAAAATCAAATATTTTTATACTTATTAGCCCAGTGGGATTTGGTCTTTTTCATATACTTAATGACGGTGTAGTGTAGATATTGATATGTGTCATTGTCTTCAGTACTGGCTCGAGAGAGCGCAAAAATTACAGTTCCTAAGGAAAGATCAAAAGGTATTACTTACTGATAAAATAAGAGGCCTAGAATATTTTGTAGTCTCCAGATCATTTCAGCAAGATCTCTTAGTAGGATAAAATGATTTTACGCTCTACATACAGCACCTATAGGAAAATGCTATTGTTCGAAAGCATAGCAAACCTGACATTTTTTTAACTTTTGCCTACAATCCACAATGACCTGAAATAGCTACTGCTATCGTCCTGACATTGATACTTGCGTTTTCGCGTTGAAACTCAAAAACTGAAGTTGGATAGGTTCAAGAAAAAGTATTTGTGCTAAAAAAATCCATTCAGAGGGAGTATGTTTCATTATTATGGAAGCAAATAACTATCAAAAAGACAAGTATTCTTCATTGAAAATAAATGTGAAAAATTTTTATTTGAACGTCTAACGAACTTAGTTTGCAGCAGCATTTGCTGCACAAGCCACTAGTAGCTTTTATTTCCTTTCTTGTCTGTGTAGGGAACGACTTTCATCTGTTCAATCATTTTATTACATACGCATTTACTTTTTGTCTCCTAGACAGCGATTTTCATCTGTTCAATAATTTTATCAACATATTAATATGTAATCTGCATTTTTGTTTTATACTGTATGTTTGCACGTATATGAAAATAGTTTCGTAACTGCGGAAATATCCGTCATTAAAATGTTAAAATCTCGTGACAGGGATATTTATTCACGGAACTCTAATGAATTTTTATTATGTGCTGGGAAATATTGCTATGCAAAATAGAATAATTGCGAAACAAATTTTAAATAATTACTGGAATGTAATCTTAGTTTAATGCATTAGTGACTCAACGCTCAGAGGAATAAAAAGGCGAATATTCATCATTATATTAAAAAGAGAATAGAATATAAAGAGAGTGTCGTTACTCTTAAGAAATATAATAATGATAGAGTTCTGAAGCCTTTTAATGTTACGGACTCCTCGGAGTTCATATTTCATTTTGGCGGAATCCCAAAATATTTCGTAGAGAGCTCATAGCTGTAGCAATCCAACCAAATATAAATATTTTGAAAAAAAAATTTGGGGGCCCAAATTTGAAAAAATACACCCAATGCACGACTGTACTGAAACCGATATATCTAAACTGTTTTTAAAGATAGATTGAAACGGATTTTTGCAATGTATTTGCAAAAGCATGTTCTACAAACTGTCTGTAACAGAATTTTGATATTAGTTCCTACGTTTGTAAAATAAACAATTAAAATTTAACCCTCAACTGGTATTGCTTTTTAAATGTACGTAAGGATATCTATCCATATGGGTCTATATTGACCCAAAGATACCAGTTGTGGGTAAATAACAATTTTCTGATTTCCTTTCTTGCAAACAAACGGATGTATTTTTAAAATGAAATCAATTAACAAAATTATGTTACAGAGAAAAGTTTCCTAATAATCTAAAGAATGTGTGTTGTAAATTTCATGCATGTATATTTAATAGTTCAGAAATTATATGCATTTATGTCTGGCAATGTAGCAAAAAAAATGAAGTTACTGGAAACCGATAAAAGTGAGAGTGTGACTTAAGAATTCATAGCGCAGGAAGTTTAAAAATGACGTCTCAACATCCGATAAGGGCACAAATACCCACAAATGTTATGCAATGCATTCCACACATATCAAAGAGTATTTTAAAGAAAAACTTTTTTTTTAATTTACTAATTGTTCACCAAAAAATACCATCCTCTCCCCTTAAATTATTAAATTGGGAAACATTGGGATGCGTGGAAGGTGTATTAACTAAGATTCTAAAAGAAGGACGTTGAAAGAAACACGATTTTTAAGCTGGAATCAGAAGAAAATTTCTAATAGTTCTAACAAAACCTCTTCTTCTTCCCCTGATAAACTATTATTTGTCATCAAGGAATAATACATTTATATAATTGAAGTTATTATTACAAAAAACAGCCGTCGTCATTTTTAATTTAAACGAAACTGAGTTAAGGACACCATTTCGTTCAGCCGTACTCTTGCTATTATTTGAAATGTCTATAGGCTAGACTCCAAAAACGAGTCACGTCAGGTGCAAAATCAATAAGAAAAACGTTTTACAAAAACAGCTAACATGGGTTGTTCGTTTTATACTGTACTAGTGGCTTGTGCAGCAAATGCTGCAAACTAAGTTCATTACACGTTCAAATAAACATTTTTCAGATTTATTTTCAATGAAGAATACCAGACATTGGGAAAGTTATTTGCTTCCATAATAATGAAAGATACTCCCTCTCGAGCCAATACTGAAGAGAACCACGCATATAAATATCTACACCACACCGCCATTAAATATATGAAAAAGACCGAACCCCACCTGATTAATAACTATAAAAATATTTGATTTTTAATAATGTTAATATCTTACGTAAGTTTTATAGCTTTCAGTAACATATACTATATATAGGCCTACTATATAGCCGCCAATCAGTAAAATATAGAAATCAAAATCTACATCTACTTATATAACACCAAAACGTTTCACTTTCATATCATCAGTATAGCATTAATATGTATAATTATTAATGAAAAATAGTCACATCATGGCATTAACTACAATAATATTTCATTTATAACGGTAATAATGTCATCAAACCACCTCAAGTTTTGTAATTTTTAATATCCAATACACAGCTGTACCCAGAAAATTACACATCACAGAATCGAACCTGTAAATTATTTTTAGTAAGTTACGTTTTTAATAACCTATTTAATTTGAGGTCTAAATATGTCAGCATTCTTGCATATCATGGTCTTCGTGTAATATTGTTTACTGTAGTGTGTGTTTTGTTTTATTCAGAAGTGCAACACGGCCGACTTCATGTTACCTTCGCTTTTTGGAGAAGCGAAGAGAGCATCAAGTAGGCCGTGAGTGCAATTAGCTAGTTCTCAAAACTGACGACAGATGGATTATGGAAAATAGGAAAATTATGTAGGAAAATTGACATTTCAATGAAAACTACTATTCTTCCGAAAAACTTTGGGTTCCAAGCTTCAAAATGAGGGCCATTTATTAAAATCCGTTCAGCCGTTTTCCCGTAATTTCCATTACCAGTTCAAATTATATATAGGCCTAGATGTTTCTTTGTTGTCCCGAAAAATTCTAATTTTGACAAGGGCTGTTTTTGTAATGTCTTCAATTGTTTTTTCATTGGCATCTTCTGTAATGCCTGAACCATTTATACTTTGTATGGAATGCAATTTGTATAGATGGAACTTTAAGTCCGCATGTAATATTCGGCAGACATTAGAACCCTATCCCAGGAGAATCAGAGTAATTGGAGTAGTACGTTTAGGCTTCGGAGCGATGTTCTGGTGTTCGCACACTCTCATTCTTCTTGTACAATTCTACGTTAGAGCAAAAGTTATCTCTTCGAAGTGTTTCACCCACGTTTCGATAACATGTTCATTTTTTATTTATTTAATACTTTACACTTGAGCTACATTAGGCATTGCAGCCCGAAAGAGCAGAAGCTCGTGCTCGGGCGCAGTTCAGATCAGTTATACAAAATATATCACAAAATTAAGAGAGTTCATGGAGCACAATAACATTAATAAATGGTAAAATAATACTTACTTACTTACAAATGGCTTTTAAGGAACCCGAAGGTTCATCGCCGCCTTCACATAAGCCCGCCATCGGTCCCTATCCTGCGCAAGATTAATCCAATCTCTATCATCATATCCCACCTCCCTCAAATCCATTTTAATATTATCCTCCCATCTACGTCTCGGCCTCCCTGAAGGTCTTTTTCCCTCCGGTCTCCCAACTAACACTCTATATGCATTTCTGGATTCGCCCATACGTGCCACATGCCCTGCCCATCTGAAACGTCTGGATTTAATGTTCCTAATTATGTCAGGTGAAGAATATAATGCGTGCAGTTCTGCGTTGTGTAACTTTCTCCATTCTCCTGTAATTTCATCCCGCTTAGCTCCAAATATTTTCCTAAGCACCTTATTCTCAAACACCGTTAACCTATGTTCCTCTCTCAGAGTGAGAGTCCAAGTTTCACAACCATACAGAACAACCGGTAATATAACTGTTTTATAAATTCTAACTTTCAGATTTTTGGACAGCAGACTGAATGATAAAAGTTTCTCAACCGAATAATAACAGGCATTTCCCATATTTATTCTGCGTTTAATTTCCTCCCGAGTGTCATTTATATTTGTTACTGTTGCTCCAAGATATTTGAATTTTTCCACCTCTTCGAAGGATAAATCTCCAATTTTTATATTTCCATTTCGTACAATATTCTGGTCACGAGACATAATCATATACTTTGTCTTTTCGGGATTTACTTCCAAACCGATCGCTTTACTTGCTTCAAGTAAAATTTCCGTGTTTTCCCTAATCGTGTGTGTATTTTCTGCTAACATACTCACGTCATCCGCATAGACAAGAAGCTGATGTAACCCGTTCAATTCCAAACCCTCTGTGTTATCCTGAACTTTCCTAATGGCATATTCTAGAGCGAAGTTAAAAAGTAAAGTTGATAGTGCATCTCCCTGCTTTAGCCCGCAGTGAATTGGAAAAGCATCAGATAGAAACTGACCTATACGGACTCTGCTGTATGATGATTATTGTTTCGTTTCCCATAATACAACAAGTAATCTCCTATTTGTGATATGTCATTCCCATCTAACCTAACCTCTTGTACTCCCACGAAGTCTATTCTATATCTAGCTAGTTCTTTTGCTACTAATGTTACCCCTCCTGTTCTATAAAGACTAGTTACCGTACGTTCCAAGTGCCAAATCTCAAAATCTTATTCCTTTGCTGTGGTCGTGCCAGAGAATCAGTCCTATTCTGAGGCTTATTGTAGGGATTCGTAACAAGTTGTTTTTTACGGTGATGGGTTGTTAGCCCTTCGTCCAACCCCCAAGCTGGAGGACCACCCCTTATCGGCTGTACACGACTGCTTATTCAATATATTCGCAGCTACCCTCCATATCTAGAGGCCGTCTCCTCTATCCGCAACCAGAGGACGCGCTATGCCGTGGTGAAATAGGGTCTATATACAGATAGAAAATATAAAAATACATGAATATTAGAGAATCAATTTTTAACTCAATTAGCTTAAACAATTAAATAATTAACCTGATTTGTTTCTTAAATCTATGTGTGATAAGTGTACTTAGCTCAGGGTAAGCTCTAATTAATGCATTATATATTTTGGGTCCAAAATTTCTGCTGTGTTTTAATCCAGCTGTTGTGTGGCATTTGGGAGTATTTAGAAAGAAACTGTAGTATTGTCTCGTATGTTATTCATGAGGATCAAATTTAAATTTATTGTGGTTTTTTCTGGAAGTAATTGAGCAATGTTTGTTTATAAATTTGTTATAGATTTGATACACCAAATTCCTGAAAAATTAATTTTGTTGGGTATTGCACTTGATCATTAGATTGATATTGTAATGATGTCGAAAAAAGCGCTGTGCAGTCACGAAATTATCGTCGTTTTTATAATAATAGGCATTGATAGTATACAGACGTTGTGCACCACTCCAATTCTACATCATCAATAAATGGTATACACTCTAAACACTGCGAGAATTTTCACAACCGAACTCAACTGAGCATAGCGGAAGAATCGAGGTTTAAAATCGCCCGTTTTTCTGGTCCAGTGTCAATTTTACCGATTTCAATTAGCCTATTTTCACTTCACTGTTGAAATTCAACTCAGACTTCTTTCAGATGTCACAGCTCCATAGCTGCATTCTATTTGCCTTTGCTGAATGCACTCGGCATGCTTCGCTATCAGACACGCTAGTCTAATGCAGTAGAGTTTCTTGCTGAATTTTAAGTAGCTAAGAGTGCAGTATTGTATGAGACAACACCGAGGATGCAATCTGAGCGAATACCATATATTCTGTTGGCACGTACGAAACTTCCTAAATAGGAACTGTATAACAGGTCTTGGCCAGACCTTATAAGATTATTAACCTCTGCTATAAGATTGCTATGGCAACCAAGGGTATCTATATATATAATTTGAACTGGTAATGGAAATTACGGGAAAAGGGCTGGACGGATGTTAATAAATGACCCCTCATTTTGAAGCTTGGAACTCAAAGTTTTTTCAGAAAAATAGTAGTTTTCAGTGAAATGCCATTTTTCCTACATAATTTTCCTATTTTCCAAACCTATCGCTTTACTTGCTTCAAGTAAAATTTCCGTGTTTTCCCTTATCGTTTGTGGATTTTCTCCTAACATATTCACGTCATCTGCATAGACAAGAAGCTGATGTAACCCGTTCTATTCCAAACCCTGTCTGTTATGCTGAACTTTCCTAATGGCATATTCTAGAGCGAAGTTAAAAAGTAAAGGTGATAGTGCATCTCCTTGCTTTAGCCCGCAGTGAATTGGAAAAACATCAGATACAAACTGGCCTATATGGACTTTGCTGTACGTTTCACTGAGATACATTTTAATTAATCGAACTAGTTTCTTGGGAATACTAAATTCAAGAAGAATATCATATAATACTTCTCTCCTAACCGAGTCATATCCCTTTTTGAAATCTATGAATAACTGATGTACTGTACCCTAATACTCCCATTTTTTCTCCAATATCTGTCGAATACAAGCGCACATTCAATTTTATTACTCACGTATTTTAATTTGCATCACGATAATGTCGACTCGTGTCCCAACATCCACTCAGCGTTCTCACAGTCGATTTCCTCAGGCTGTATTACCTACAAGGGTAATGCACGAGTTTAGCTAATCCTATGCTAAGAGCGCAGCTTTGAGTTCCACGGTTGTAAATTATTGAGGAGCGGATGGTTTTCGACTAGTAAGTCGATGTATCTGTCCACCAGTAGTGCCAATAAATCAAGGAGTTATGCACAGTTGTGAGACTTCAGATTTATGCCTTTATTGCGTTAATACGGAACTTTGAGGCCAATCCGATGTATTGGTTAGCGTGACATAACTGAGCAACTGGCATTTCTTCAAGTGGAGAACGCCTATCGTGGATTATCTATTCTCTGGAGCTTATACGTGTTTTTTCAAGAGATTCAGGAAAAATACGGCAATGAATGACGGGGATAGAGAAGAATATAGAAGAAAGAATTATATTGTATTAAATGAGACAAAATTCGTTAAAAGCAAGCAGCAAAATACTAGGTGTTCAGTTCAAAGTGTGTCATGGCTCGCTGTATGCAGTCATGTGGCTAGTCGATGAGCCTAGAGAATTCAATCTTCCTATACTTCCGCAGAGGTGTATTACCTACGTGCCAGTGAAGTTGCCTAGAAAGTACTGCGTTCATTCTGAAGAGTACTTACCGATACGTACGGTAACGCCGGCAGTGGCAGGAATGTGAACTGTTTGGAAACCCATACTGAGGTGAGTTTTTTTCTTACTGTCGGGATATGATGAGAGGGTTAAGACGATTACTTACGTATTCATTGACATTAACTTCGACGGTCAACATGGACACGGAGCATTTGATTTGTGTTGTGGAATGTTGCCGTACGCAACCGATGATAACAAATACCCTGCGTACTTGTCCGCGCAAAACACAGTTCGAAAGAGGTTATGGTAGCACACAGACCGTACAGACCGCCATCTGTTGCTACGATGTTCAAGTTATACCGTACACGTTCTCAAGTTCAGATTGAACGCCTTAATTAATAGGCAACTTCTCTGATATAAAAAGCTGAATCTCGTTTCAAATCGCTGACTCATCAACAGTGACGTCATGACACACTTTGAAATGAACACCCAGTATAGTGAATAATGGAGAGAATGATAAAACGATTTTGACGAAGAAGAAGGAAGACTAGGTGGTAGCACACAGACCGTACAGACCGCCATCTGTTGCTACGACGTTCAAGTTATACCGTACACGTTCTCAAGTTCAGATTGAACGCCTTAATTGATAGGCAACTTCTCTGATATAAAAGCTGAAACTCGCTTCAAATCGCCGACTCATCAACAGTGACGTCATGACACACTTTGAAATGAACACCCAGTATAGTGAATAATGGAGAGAATGATAAAACGATTTTGACGAAGAAGAAGGAAGACTAGGAGGTAGCAACGAAAGAAGAAAGGAAAAGAGTATTATAACGAAAGAGGGAAAGACAAAAATTTTGACGACTAATGAAAACAAAGGTAGGTCTATGACAAATGACAAGAGAAAAAGCCATCTTCGTAGCTCAGTCGGGAGAGACACTTGCCTTCTGACCCGGAGTTGCGCTCGGGCGTGGGTTCGATTCCGGCTTGGTCTAATTACATGGTTGAGTTTATTCCGAGGTCTTCCCCAACCGTAAGGTGAATATCAGGTAATCTATGGCGAATCATCGGTCTCATCTCACTAATACCACCTCGTTATCACCAAAAGAACCGACGCTAAATAACAGACTAATTGAAAGAGCTTCGTTAAATAATCAACTAACAGCTGAAGATAGTGATGGACAGTTTGTTCGAGTAAGTGTGGCTTCTTTAGTTATTATTTCTATGAAAAGATGGCGAAGATAACAATCAGTGTCGCCAATAGTAAATAAAATAAATATACTCGCATTATAAAATTGAAAATTTCATCTTCCTCTGATGATTGTGAAAAACACTAGGCCTAGATTTTAGTGGGAAACAGCTATCGAGGCCTAGAAGAACTATTTCAAGAAAGTGTCCATTTGTTAAATCTTTGGTAATGTCTTATCCCGTGGTTAGAAAGTTCGTTTACACGATCAGAAAATTCTAGGTTAAATATCGTTAAAAGCCAGTGTATATGTCAGGCAGAACTTCAAATCAGATGTTACTCATTATTATTATTATTATTATTATTATTATTATTATTATTATTATTATTATTATTATTATTATTTGGTTGAGAAGCTTTTATCATCCAGTCTGCTGTCAAAAAATCTGAAATTTAGAATTTATAAAACAGTTATATTACCGGTTGTTCTATATGGTTGTGAAACTTAGACTCTCACTTTGAGAGAGGAACACAGCTTAAGGGTGTTTGAGAATAAGGTGCTTAGGAAAATATTTGGGGCTAAGAGGAATGAAGTTACAGAAGAATGGAGAAAGTTACACAACGCAGAACTGCACGCATTGTATTCTTCACCTGACATAATTAGGAACATTAAATCCAGACGTTTGAGATGGGCAGGGCATGTAGCACGTATGAGCGAATCCAGAAATGCATATAGAGAGTTTGTTGGGAGGCCGGAGGAAAGAAGACCTTTGGGGAGGCCAAAACGTAAATGGGAAGATAATATTATAATGTATTTGAGGGAGGTGGGATATGATGATAGAGACTGGATTAATCTTGCACAGGATAGGGACCAATGGCGGGCTTATGTGAGGGCGGCAATGAACCTCCGGGTTCCTTAAAGTCAGTAAGTAAGTAAGTATTATTATTATTATCATCATCATCATTATGCGTCATAGTGCCACTACAGGGAGTGAGATGAGAGTAAAGTGAAAGACTATTGAAACTTATGTAGGGCCTATACATAATTATGTAGGTTGTATTGTAAAATTAGATATTTTATTTATGTGTTATTAGTATTGTGTTAAATTGTATTGTGTATTCTTATTGTATTGTGTATAAAATTCTATATGTATTGTAAAATTGTATTGTGTACTGTAAATTTTATTGTGTATTGCTTATCATATTATTGTGTATTGTTTATATTGTGTATACCACTGCCACCGGGTGCTTGCCCACTTGCAGTGTAAATACATACATACATACATACATACATACATTATTATTAACAATTTATTACATTACTATTATTGTTTCAATACATTGCGTTGTGATTTTACCTGCCTTGGTGATATCTGGTAGAAGTTGGCAATTTTGAAGATATGGCCATATTAGCTTTTTGGGAATTTATCTTGCATGAACCTCACTATATCCGCGGGCAAGACGAAATACTCAATTTGACAGGAAGGTGAGTGAACTCAGGTCCGTTGTAGAAGTTTGGGAGTGAGAAAAACTCCGCTACTGCCCGGGATTGTGTAAAAAAAAATAAATGCGAATAAAAAAGACTAGGAATAAGAGGAGGAGTAGCAAGTGAAGAAATTAAACGAGTGAAGAAAGAAATGGAAAAAATACTAGATGTAAAATGAGTCCAACAAGAAAGCATGTGAAGTAACGGAAAACATAAAGAAGAAGAAAGCAAGACAGAATGAGAAATACACATTAACAGAAAGGACAAACGTGAATGGACATATGTGATAAAAGATCAAAGAGTGGAAGGACTTGAAAGACTGAGCGTGCCTATTTACATTGTAAATTTAAGGACGACATTAGAGCGCAATTTAAGGAGGAGCGTTTCATCGTCCGGCGCGGCGCGGCGCCTCGATCATATTCGATTCAGTCAGAGGTGCATTAGCGAGGCACCAGGGCTGATTTATATCTGTACAAACATGCCATTACCCCGGAGTTCGCCGCTGAAAAGTAGTGCTTTGTGCAGCGTACAGAAACACAGCTGCTTTTGTTTGGAGATCCTATCAGCACGTGTATAGAATTCAATAGAGGCGAGGAAATGGAAATTGTTCCACACACCTACCTTGCTTAATATTTCACTTTCCTGATATTACAGAGAGATATGAATTTACAATTCCGCTTTTTTCAATTTTACATGAAGAGGAAATCAAATATATTTATGAGGCATCGAACTGTTGGCTTGGCAAACGTGATTGTGAAGAATTATTTGATAAAAACAATTATGTTGCCTCTCGTCAAATTGGTTATCCTCGGAGAGGTTACAGAGCCGTTGGATCTGGGGGTGCCAAGGTTCATACTCGGCCGAGGGTGATGGATTTTAAAGGGCGAGGAATTATTAGTATGGTAAGTAATTGATTAACTAGCGGACTTACTCGTGTTAATTATGTAAGTCTGTGCGGCTTACAGCTGTTTCGGTGCTTCATCACACCATCCTCAGAGCCCACTAGATCTCGGCTTCATCTCGAACTTATCTGCCTGTTATGTGGGTGCGTTTGATTGTTGAAAAGTGTTGAAGTGTTGAAAAGTGGAGTCAAATAGTGTGAAACTGATCTGTGTGTTGAGAATTTGATCGGGATGTGTTTTAGTGTGTTTGTATATTTCGTATTGTTCTAGTGTGTTCAGTTTTTGGTTCTTGGGTTGCATGTGTAGGATTTCCATGTCCGCATTTATGTTATTGTATGTATGGTTAGCATTGGTTATGTGATCGGCGTATGTAGATGTATTGTGTCCTCTGGTTATTGCTTTAATGTGTTCTTTCTAGCGTGTTTGGAATGATCTGCCTGTCTGTCCAATGTAGAACTTGTCGCAACTGTTAAAAGTTGCCTCGTTTAATTATTAGGAGCGGCATTCCTTTTAAGATTTGTAGGTCTTTATTGCATGCACCGACAATAAAATGAAAATGCGACGTTGTCACGTCTTGTTTGTTGCTGCTATATATTAATATAACATGGATATGGGCTAGGCTTAATTGCTCAAAGCATGAGTTAATTTGAAGATTATTTATATTATTTAGATTATTTATTTTAAATTAATTATTTAAAGAAATAATGAAATGTTTCTCCATAAGTAAAACCGGAAAGTTTGACTTTTTGTAATAATTCTTTTATTGTTAGGGATTGGCTCTTATTGTAAGAACTATATATTTCACGGCGAATGTAATCACACGTAAAACCATCTACTTTATTAAATTTTGTGACTTTGTGTCCACGCTTTTTAGGTGTTTTAGGTCCCTTTTTTACAATTTTACTTACAGTATTTCTATTTAATTTAAGAATTTTAGATGTCTCCGAAATTTTTCCTTGACCTAAATTGTTTTTTCAGAACACACGTGTGGGCATTGCACACAAACGTTTGACACTGCTTACATAATTTTGGTCTAGCTTTTGAATTTGAATTGTTATTTAACTCTGATATATTATTATTATTATTATTATTACCATCGTCGTTATTGACGTTCATGGGCATCGGTTCCGACACTTCACTCGCTTCCCACGGCCTCCACATTTTTATTATACACTGAACTGTAATATAATAATTATTTTCACTGTGAACTAGAACAAGACACACTGCTAAAATTTGCAACTCCGCGTCGAGTATTGGAGCGGCCTTCAAAAGACTTGACGACGACAATGGACAGCGACATAATTAAAATTGTTGAAACTACAAAGCTTCCGTCCTCTTTGACACCGCTAGCCTACTAATTGAACGTGGCTACTTATTTTTTTACATGTGAGTTTGTATACGCCTGTGTGGTCGTATTTATGTAATGGTTGGTTTACCACACGACGAAAGAAGAGACCGCGAGCTGAAACGTGGTGAGAGTGATAGCCGTACGTCATATGCTGGAGTGTCCTGGCTCAAGTGGAAGGATAGAAGATCCATTCTTATCCTTTCTAATTACCACGATCCACCTATTGTTGCCACTGTTTCAAGGAAATAGAACAACCACTGAAATTGCTTGTGCACAACTCGTGAAGGACTACAACAAACATATGGGTTATGTTGACAAAGCTGATATGTTGAAGTCCTTCTACGAGTTTGATAGAAAGTGCAGAAAATTGTGGCACCGCATTTTTTGGCATTTTGTTGATGTCACTGTAATTAATGCCTTCTTGGTGTATTCGTTGAGAGGTGAAGGTGGGGAATTGACTCTGAAGAATTTCAGGTTGGGTGTTGTTGATGGTTTGGTCGCAGCTAATATTCCAAAACTTAGAGGGAGAAAGACAGTACTAAAACCTGGCCACTACTTCAAGTCAACGGACCCTATAAGAAAAGATTCGACAAGGTGGCACATATGCCTGTACGTGGATCTTCAGGACGCTGTGCTTATTGTAGCACTAAAGTTCAACCACACAGGAGTAAAAATGGGCCTGCAACACATGTGAAGTGCCATTTTGCCTTAATGAGACCAGAAACTGTTTCCTTTTGTATCACTCACAATAAGTCTGAAGTCATTGTGTTCTGGAGTATTGCATAGTGGTTTTACCATGAAACCACCCATTTTATGTGTCAAAAATGTAAGTTTTTAAAATTTTAACATTTCAGCCACTTCTCTTAGAGAAATAAAAGTTTAATTCCATTGCAAACATAATTTTTTTATTTCCCTCCTAAATGCGTGCATAAAAGGGTTAATAATTCATATACAGCGTGAGTATAAATGACTTCCCTGATTACGAAAATTATTTGTGGGCAAATGACTGAACGTAAAAAATTGTTAAATATACGAGTGTATGGAGAAACTCTCCAAGTTTTTATACATACCTTACAGGTGCTCAATATGGGCTTTCCTTGTGACCCTGCAGACATCAAGTCGGTAGTCCAATTCGTCCCACACACGGCTAAGTGTATCCATATCGATTGCAGCGATGGCGTTGATGATGCGGGAGCGTAGCTCTGGCAGATTTTCCGGTAATGGAGGTACAAGAACAGAGACTTTAACATTCCCTCACAGGTAGAAGTCACACGGTGTTAAGTCAGGGCAACGTGGAGGCCAGGAGAAGAGGTGCATGTCGTCTTTGTCGTTGCACTTTCCAAGTCCAAGGTGTAATTGCCCTTTCTTTTTTCTCGAACCCACCGTGTCAGGACATGTTAGAAGAGTGGCTGATGCCACAGCTGGAGAGTGGTAGTGCTGATTTCATATATCAACAAAATGGCGCTCCACCTCACTTCCAAAACGAAGTCCGGACATTCCTGAACGACCGATTGTCAAACAGATGGATTGGTCGCGCGAGGACAGACGATGCATCAACGTTCCCCTGACTTAACACCGTGTCAATCTACCTGTGGGGGTATGTTAAAGACTCTGTTTTTGTACATCCATTACCGGAAAATCTGCCAGAGCTACACGCTCGCATCATCAACGCCATCCTTGCAATCGCTATGGAAGGAATTGAACTATCGGCTTGATGTCTGAATGGTCACAAGGGAAGCCCATATCGAGCACCTATAAGGTATGTTTAAAAAATTGGAGAGTTTCTCCATATACTGCTATCTGAAGGGTGTAAATGATATGTTGTTATTGAAGTGTTGTATCAGTGAAGAATTATGTTGTGTCAGTGAAGTGTGTTGTATCAGTGAAGAAGTATGTCGTGTCAGTGAAGTGTGCTGTGTAAGTGAAACGTGTTCCTGTCAGTGAAGCTTTATAGTTTATAGTGGCAGTGCAAAGTATTTGAACAGTGAAATGTTTTTGAAGTGTTAGTGAAATCAGGATAGAATCAGTGAAATGTGTCGTAGTTCCAGTGCAGTGAGTGAGTTGACAGCGAAATGAGTGTAATGTTGAAAGGTACTTGTGCAGATATGAACATATCATACTCGTGGGTTTTAGTTCGATCTTAGTTTTAAGATACAAATTAGATTTATCATCGTTTCATTTAATTTAGTATATTCCCTGTTGTTGTTGTTGTTATTATTATTATTATTATTATTATTATTATTATTATTATTAATTATTGTTAGTATTAATTATTAGTATTATTACCGTATTTACTCGAGTATTCCACGCACTTTTTTCCCGCAATTTCGATCTATAAATTAAGGATGCGTGAATTAAGCGAGGAATTTCACAAGCTGGTATTTTTAAGGGTAAAAATGACAAAACTACGTAGTTCCCTTACATATCCTAGTAACTTGTCTTCAAGATCAGGGAATTATCCACTTTTTGGCCCACGAAAGCTTTCCTTGATGCATTTGTTTCTTGAAGAGCTTGTTTTTGTTTCCTCCAGTAGCGAATATTAAATTCTGGAACTGTGAATTCACGTCCAGCTGCTCTGTTGCCATGTGTTTCTGCATACGCAATAGATTTTAATTTGAAGGACGCAGTATGACTCGAATATCGGGATTTACCATTCATTGTTAAAACTTTTAACAGACGGCTTTTGACAGGTTTCCCTTTTCGAGTCTCAAACTCAACTGATGCGATCCAACACAAAGCTTTCAAACCACCCCCATTCAAATGGTAGGGGGAGGTCAATACCCTATACCGGTATTTTTAAAGGACTTCCATAGACGAGAAGGGTGCGCCTGTAACAGGTAGCTGTCCGGTCCCAAATACCGCTATGCACTCTCTCGTTATGGCATTTAAGATACCATACATTCAGGGCTCCTCAACGTAACACACCTCATTACTTCAAGTTTCAGTATGTACTACGGACAGAAAG
This sequence comes from Periplaneta americana, assembly GCF_040183065.1. Lineage (NCBI taxonomy): Eukaryota > Metazoa > Arthropoda > Insecta > Blattodea > Blattidae > Periplaneta > Periplaneta americana. The sequence continues at coordinate 129,636,066 of NC_091133.1, forward strand.
GTCCGGGGTTCGATCCCAGGCGGTGACAGGATTTTTTCTCGTTGCCAAACTTTCAGAACGGCCCCGAGGTTCACTCAGCCTCCTATAAAATTGAGTACCGGGTCTTTCCCGGGGGTAAAAGGCGGTCAGAGCGTGGTGCCGACCACACCACCTCATTCTAGTGCCGAGGTCATGGAAAGCATGGGGCTCTACCTCCATGCCCCCCAAATGCCTTCATGGCATGTTACGGGGATACCTTTACCTTTACCTTTTACTTGTTACAGTATTTCACGAATATTAAATGCGTAAAATATACGAGGAAATTAATTTATTAAATTATATAGTAAATAATTTGGTGCGTGAAATATGCGATGGCGTGAATTACGCGAGTAAATACGGTATTAATTGTATTTTTAATTAATAAGATTATTATTGTCATTATTGAGTGTAATTAGTTACCACTGCCACCGGGTATATATCCACTGCAGTATGAATAAATATATACATACATACATACATACATACATACATACATACATACATACATACATACATACATACATAGCGCTGGCCTTTTATGCCCAAGGTTGCGGGTTCGATCCCGGGCCAGGTCGATGGCATTTAAGTGTGCTTAAATGTGACAGGCTGATGTCAGTAGATTTACAGGCATGTAAAAGAACTCCTGCGGGACAAAATTCCGGCACATCCGGCGACGCTGATATAACCACTGCAGTTGCGAGCGTCGTTAAATAAAACATAACATTAACATTACATACATACATACATACATACATACATACATACATACATACATACATACATACATCAAATTTTTCTACGTTCAATCGTTTGTCCACAAATAATTATCATAATCAGGAAAGTCATTTATACTCACGCTGTATAAGTTACTTTATACAAAACGTGTTTCCTTTCCGTATATCAACTCTTGAAGTTAGCAGAACTTTAACTGCGTTGTTATTAATTTTTTCACGAATGTAAGCGGCACTTGGTTATCAAAATATGCGAAGTATTGCTATCACTTGCGCTGTCAGTGTCGGGGCGTAATTCTAGCGATAAGCCTCGTGTACTTTCTTTACAGCAGCTTTATGGAAGAGCCGGAGGACATGTTTCTCATAGGAGGACGTTACTTCATCAGACTGCCTGCAGCACGCATTAAGTCAAAAGACATGACGCCACGGAGAGTTTGAATAATAAAAAATATACACGGTGGATCGCAGGCCGCTGCTGTGCTGTGAAGAGTTGACAGAGAACCTCACGTGAAGCCACATCAATAACCGCGAGGACTACTTAAAGGTAATGCATTGCTGTAGCAGCCTCGATTTATTACCGCTGCAGAGGCCGTCCTTACTCTAGAGACGGGGCCACGTCTTCGAGAGCGTGGCAAGTATTTCGTGAATTTAAAACTTCTTCTTCTTCACTTCCTAGTTTAGGCATTAATTGCCTGTTCCGTCTTCACTAATAGATCTAGGGCCATCTCTTCCGAGGACGTCCAACATCTCTTCTTCCTCTTGGGAAGTAGTTTTGTATTCTCTTTGGTAATCTACTCTCTGCCATTCTTTCTATATGTTCTTTCCATTGTTCCTTGTTGTTAGTTATCTTTTCTTTTATGGAGTAGATTTGCAGTTCTTCACGGATATCCTCGTTTCTTATCTGGTCCATTCTAGTACACCCCTTTACTCTCCTTAAAAACTTCATCTCAGCTGCCTGGATTTTACTTTCATGTTTAGTAGTGGTAATCCAAGATTCACTCCCATATAGGACGGCAGGAACTGCCATTGTTTTATAGAATTTTAATTTTGTTTGTTTGTGGGCTTCATTATTCAACATTCTATTTATTGTGCCACAAATAGCTTGGAACTGATTAATTTTATATTCAATATCCTTATCATATCCATAGCTAATATCACATCCTAAATATTTATAGTGGGATACTTGTTCAATCATTTGGTCATCAATGATTATTTTTGCGCGTAGAGGGTTTCTTCCACTGAAAGCCATCACCTTTGTTTTATTTATCGAAATTTTGAGATTATAATCTTTACATATTTCATTTAATTTATGGGCAGCCAGTTGCAATAAATCTTCATCATAATGTAGTAAGACTAAATCGTCAGCGAAAATTAAGTTGTTAATACTTGTGTCATTATTCAATCTAAGGCCTTTGTGTGTTAACATTTTCCACTGTTTCATAATGTCGTCAATATATATATTAAAAAGAATGGGCGATAGACTGCACCCTTGTCTAACTCCTTGATTTATTAAAATTTCTTCTGGCTTTTTTTCATCTGCTTTTATTACTATTTTGGTTTCTTCATATAAGCTTTGGATTGATTTTATTAGATGGTGCGGACATCCTCGTTCTTTCATTATTGCCCATAGTTTGGTTCTATTCGCTCTGTCGAAGGCCTTTTCAAAATCAACAAACAGTAAATACGTTGGCAAGTTAAATTCTCTTCTCTTTTCGATTAGTCTCTTTATAAATAAAGGTTAAATAAATCATTATTATTATTATTATTATTATTATTATTATAATAAACACATTATCACTACAAGATCTTCCTTTTCTAAACCCTGCTTGTTCTTCTTCTAAAAATGTGTTAGATATAATCTTCAATCAGGAACTCGGACGGATCTAACGAAAGACGAATTTAAAACTTCTGAAGACGAATTCTTTACTTCCGCTAATTAATGTATGGAAGCAGCAACGCTGAAATTCTGTACCTGGTGTTACTGTGCTCGTAATTGAGGGGTTTGGGGGAAAAACCAGGCAGCTCCAATTTTTTTCATTTTTGAGCTATTTATGCACAGAGAACAAAAAAATACACTCTATCATTTGGTCGAAGAACCAAGTAGTTTCAAGAATTATATTCACAGTTATAATGCATTTTGAACACCTGCTGTTAAATTCTTCAGTTAACATGTTCACACTGTACTGTATCTTGTTTATCCACAAACTTTATATTGTTCAAACAGAAAAGTTTCTTTTGTGTATGCTTGATCACATTTCTGTGGTGTTGAAGCGAAAATTAAAAACTCTACTGTCTCGCGAATGATAAATTAAATGAAATTGTCACTGTTTTTGTTGGAGTTAGTATTTAGTATTAAGCGGGCCTCAATAAGCACAAAATAGCATTATCTAGTAAACGGTTAACTTACTGGAATTTTTTTTGCTCCACTTCGTTTTTACTTCTCATCCCCAAATGTTTGAGCATCACTTTTGAAACACCCTGTATGTGGCGGCAATACAATCGACAGGGTAAGAATGATATAACCCAAGCCACAAAGAGAATTTTTCAATGCTATTAGGTGCGATATTATTATTTGTTCAGTGTATAGGTACCTACTTCTGTTATTTAAGTAAATTTTATAATATTCCACTAGTTGTTTTCCCTTATGTGTAAGAAATGAACTCGCACAAGAAACTATTTTTCTTAAAAGTGTGACTATCTCACTCTCACCCTTTCAATTCACAACTATTTCGTTATGGTAGTAGAAATATAGGGCCGTATTCATAGACATTTTTAGCGCGGGTTTCCGGTGGATGATCGGCGTTTTTCGTATTCATAAACCAGTGTTAGCGATAGGATATGATTTGAATTCTGTACTAGTAACCAGTGGATAGCCGGGGCTAGCTTAGTACGCTCGTAGCGCGTGCTGCGAAATGTCTATGAATAGCACCCATAAAGACTTGAATTTTAGGAAACGTAAGCGAAGATAGATGGACGTCAGCTCACATGACAATTTTAGAGTGGTTAAAAGTTCTTCCGATAACATAGACATATACACTTTCAAATAAACAATAAAAAATTAGGAAAAATTATGTTTGTGTGCAAAATGGAAAGGGTATAAATTACAGAACATTAAAATATAAATAAAACATCTACTATAAGGAGAATGGATGAATAAATGTCTGGGTGAATGAATGAATGAATGGATGGCTCGATGGATGAATGGATAGATAGATGAAAAAATGGCTGGATGGATTTTTTTATTGAGTTATTTTACGACGCTGTATCAACATCTAGGTTATTTAGCAACTGAATGAAATAAAGGTGACAATGCTGGTGAAATGAGTCCGGGGTTCAGCACCGAAAGTTACCCAGCATTTGCTTGTATTGGGTTGAGGGAAAACCCCGGAAAAAACGTCAACCAGGTAACTTGCCCCGACCTGGTTTCGCGGTCAGACGCTCTGACCGTTAATCCATAGATGTGGGCTGGATGGATGGATGAAATAAATGAGTGAATGAATTAAGTAATGTTATTGTCACAATAATTTTTATTATATTAGAGATGGAGTCGACTCCAGGGCCATAGTGTAGCCGAAAAGATTACCCATGACCCCTTGGAAGATGGAATTTCGAATTTATAGCGTACCCTCGCCCCATCAGTTGATATGAGTTCATTTTTTCGCTATAGTAAAGTAGATCTCTTTCCGACATTTTAAACAGTTGCTATTTTCAGACAATCTCTTACAAACTCAGCAATGATAAAATCTTAAACATTGTCTAATACTTTACATTTGAAGACTATGGTACGTAATCTATTAATAGCTGCAGAACACTCAGGCAAAATGATCGTCAATAAAATCTGAGAAACCTCATGGAAAGGCAATGCTATTAAAGTAGTATGAATAATGCAAGATACTTTAAATGTTTACTGTGATGGCGAGGTGTGGATAGTTGCGGACTGTCTATTTGAAGTACCTGAATGAGATTCACATGGTAATCTGTTGAACCCAGTAATGGCAATAGTATGTAACCAATTCTTAGTTTTAGTCAACATTACATGTGGTTGAGAGAATAAATGAATATTCCCTGTGTGATAATTGTGTACATCGCTTCTAGCTGTGAAATTGTTAATACTTTTCTTAACAGATGTCAGTCGACTAAAAACATACATATTGATAACTGTTAACATATTTTCTTTAATAAATAGACGTCTAAAACGTGCAACATAAGCAAAACCAATTATACGTAATGCCTTTTTTAATAACGTTTATACAAATCGCGTTTTTAGCCCGAGATACGATTTTCCCACTTGGAAGATTTACACTAACAAACTTATATTTCTCCGCATGCGACCATGAATCTTTTCATAGAAATTGGCGCATACACTCGAACTTAACAATTTTTTAATAAATTAGAAAAATCCGATGGGATTTGTAATTTTTATTCATGTTTATAAAGCTTATAATCTCGCAAAAACTAAATTTTTAGAAAATTTTTGTTGAGTGGAAACTCGAAACGAGTGATAGAATACTGTGTAAAAACGCATATTAAACACTTTCTGAAAGAATTAGCACAATCGGTTGGAATTTATAGATTTTATTAACGTTTATACAAATCGCGTTTTTAGCCCGAGATACGACGATGTTCCCACTTGGAAGATTTACACTAACAAACTTATATTTCTCCGCATGCGACCATGAATCCTTTGATAGAAATTAGTGCATACACTCGAATTTAACATTTTTTTAAGAAATTAGAAAAACCTCATGGGATTTGTAATTTTTATTCATGTTTATAAAACTTAAAATCTCGCAAAAACTAAATTTTTAGAAAATTTTTGTTTGAGTGGAAACTCGAAACGGGTGATAGAATGCTGTGTAAACACGCATATTAAACACTTTCTGAAAGAATTAGCACAATCGGTTGGAATTTATAGGTTTTATTAACGTTTATACAAATCGCGTTTTTAGCCCGAGATACAACGATTTTCCCACTTGGAAGATTTACACTAACAAACGTATTTTTTTTTTCTCCACATGCGAACATGAATCTTTTGATAGAAATTGGTGCATACACGCGAATTTAATACATATTCTTTAAGAAATTAGAAAAATCCGTTGGGATTTGTAACTTTTATTCATGTTTATAAAGCTTAAAATCTCGCAAAAATTAAAGTTTTAGAAAATTTTTGTTTGAGTGGAAACTCGAAACGAGTGATAGAATGCTGTGTAAAAACGCATACTAAACACTAAGAATTAGCACAATCGGTTGGAATTTATAGGTTTTATTAACGTTTATACAAATCGCGTTTTTAGCCCGAGATACAACGATTTTCCCACTTGGAAGATTTACACTAACAAACATATTTTTTTTTCTCCACATGCGAACATGAATCTTTTGATAGAAATTGGTGCATACACTCGAATTTAACATTTTTTTTAAGAAATTAGAAAAATCCGATGGGATTTGTAATTTTTATTCATGTTTATAAAGCTTAAAATCTCGCAAAAACTAAGTTTTTAGAAAATTTTTGTTTGAGTGGAAAATCGAAACGAGTAAAAGAATATTGTGTAAAGAGGCATATTAAACACTTTCTGAAAGAATCAGCACAATCGGTTGGAATTATAGATTTTAAACCAAGTACAATATTTAGCAATGCCAGTACTATTACCCCAAACGCGAATACTATAAAACAAAATGAAGAGTACAGAGGAAAAACAAAGTCACAATTGTCTTAAGAGTGATATCTTATAATTCAGTATATTACTTCTACATTTATTGCTGTTCCTAATGGAAAAGTAGGAAAGGATGGCTGTATCCATGGTGACAATTCTCCTTTACCAGTTTTGATAAGACAAACACTAAAGTTTGTAGTAATATACTGAGTTAAATGATGTCATCATCATTATTAGAATTGTGACTTTGATTGTTTTTCCCCTTTACTCTTCAAATACTGTCGAAAAATGCATAATAAGCAGTTATAGGTATAACTTAGCAATACGATTCTTTAAATAGGCCTAAGTTAATTTAGATAATCTAACACATACTGCATCAATTTTCGATGCCCGAGGTAAGTTACTGTCTAAATTGATACCAACTAGCTTGACAAAGGTTTGTGTATTAATATTACAAGAACTGCTTAGAGTTAATAATAATAATAATAATAATAATAATAATAATAATAATAATAATAATAATAATAATAATAATAATAATAAATTAAACACAGAATAAATATAGGATATGCCTGTTATTATTCGGTTGAGAAGCTTTTATCATCCAGTCTGCTGTCAAAAAATCTGAAAGTTAGAATTTATAAAACAGTTATATTCCCGGTTGTTCTGTATGGTTGTGAAACTTGGACTCTCACTTTGAGACAGGAACATAGGTTAAGGGTGTTTGAGAATAAGGTTCTTAGGAAAATATTTGGGGCTAAGAGGGGTGAAGTTACAGGTGAACGGAGAAAGTTACACAACACAGAACTGCATGCATTGTATTCTTCACCTGACATAATTAGGAACATTAAGTCCAGACGTTTGAGATGGACAGGGCATGTAGCACGTATGGGCGAATCTAGAAATGCATATAGAATGTTAGTTGGGAGGCCGAGACGTAGATGGGAAGATAATATTAAAATGGAATTGAGGGAGGTGGGATATGATGATAGAGACTGGATTAATCTTGCTCGGGATAGGGACCAATGACGGGCTTATGTGAGGGCGGCAATGAACCTCCGGGTTCCTTAACAGCCAGTAAGTAAGTAATAATAGTAATAATAATAATAATAATAATAATAATAATAATATCTGAGTTTTAACATAATTTAAGCAGAGCCTGTTAGAAATGAATCAGTCATCAATTCTCACGAAGACGATGACTATAGTGACGAATGCGATAACAGTGATCTTGACGACTAAGATGACAGCGAGGTTGATGAATATGACAGAGGCGATAACAAATATAACGGCAATAATGACGACTATGACGATGGCGACGATGACGTCTTTGATGACGGTGGCCAATGGGAAGTTGATTATCATGATAACAGTTACGTACTGTGATTATGATGACTTTTGAGATGATGATGATGATGATGATGATGATGATGATGATAACTTTAACACAATGAGGATGGTGATACTAAAATTAACTCTAAATATTCAATTGTAACGCATTGGATATCAAAATTATGGTTCTTGGGCTATCCTATATCAAGTTTGATAAAGATCCAAAAGAGATATACGATAAATGATGTATTGCAGATAAGGTTCCTATGTGGTGGTGCGTTTTTTACCTAAATTGCCCGCATGCAATGACCTTCCCACCCTCCGCCCTCACCACAGAAAGTAACCCAAACACGCGACCAGGAATTTCAATTCCTCCACTCCCATTCATTGTTATAGGCCAATAAACCATAACTCTGTCTACCTTCGGCAATACAAAATGTCGTGCCGCATGCATTATTCTTCTTCGATGCCGCTAGTATAAAATATTTTACATCCGGTTGAAGTATGGTAGCATTCGTTTAATATTACTGTACAGTCCGTTTTAGTATTAAAATGTGTGCTTGTAGCAGTTTCTGTGCTTTTGTGTCGCAGGAATTGGATCCAATTTGATATATGGCAACATAAGAAAAGAAGCAGTAAAGGTTTTAGGAAGTACCCATCAAGATGGTGCAGTTAGTTTTGGGCAAAGATTTATACTGAAGTTGCGCTTTTTAGAGGTCAAGGAACGCATGCCACTCAGATCATAATAATAATAATAATAATAATAATAATAATAATAATAATAATAATGATTTATTTTAGCTGGCAGAGTTAAGGCCGTAAGGCCTTCTCTTCCACTCAACCAGCAAAAAGTGTATATACATATGCATGAACTTACAAAGAATTCAACAATTTGATTTAGATGAGAGATACATGTATACAAGAGTTATTTACGAATTAAACAACAAAATACTATGAACTATTAATTAAACACTGAAATAAACTGTGTAGCAGAATTAAAGTAAAATACATAGAATGTTAATATATTTCAAATAATATTAGATAATAGAAAGAGATTATTATGAGACAATTAAAATACAGCACAATCAGGATAATGTCTAAAGAAAAAAGTAACAATGTAGTCAGTGATAGTTTAAATCAGTATGATTGGAGTGAAATGCTAAGAAGGTTATCTTTTAAGCTGTTCTTAAAGGTGTTTGTTGTCTTGCAGCCCCTAATACTTTGTGACAAGGAATTCCATTGACGCGAGGTGGTTACTGTAAAAGATGATGAATAACAAGATGTTCTATGAAGAGGTATACTTAGCGTGCCACAGATAAGTGATCTGGTATTTACGTCGTGGTTAGAGTATAGATAGGAGAAACGAGAAGAAATGTAATTTGGTGATGAAGTGTCCAGAATTGGAAAGAGTAAAGACAAAGAGTGTAAAGTTCTACGTTCTTTAAGTCGGAGCCACGAGAGACTTGCGAAGGACGGTGATGTGTGGTCATATCGTCGGATGTTGCACACGTATCTGACGCACATATTCTGAGCTCGCTGTAACTTGACTGACAGATCAGAACTTAGGTCACTTAACAAAACGTCACAATAATCGAAGTGCGGCGTTACTAGGGTTTGCACTAGGGTAAGTTTTAGTTGCTGGGGCAAGAAGTTTCTCAAGCGACTCAAACAGTGAATGGAGGAACAGATTTTTTTTATCGTTTCTTTAACTTGAAAATTCCAACTTAGATTATTATCAAAAAAGAAGCCAAGATTTTTTACGACAGATGAATAAGGGATTAGCGTGTTGTTAATGGTAACAACTGAAAGATTACTGTTATTAAGGGAGTTAACTAAATAATGGCGCTCGGTGAAAAAATTCCTTTCATTCTATATACAGGGTGATCCAGGACGAGTTACTGTGAGTTACGGAGCTTATTTCCGAAGACATTTTGAGCAAAAAAATGTCATATGAGCATGGGTCCTATACTCAGTTTATTCATAGTTACACTAATTTGAATTTGTTTGTAAAAAATTTTTTTTTTCTTTAGTTACAAGCGTAAAAGAATATTAGAAGTAGAAAATTTACTATACAGAAGTATCATTTCTTTAATAGGCTAGTATTCTGAATTATGACCTGAGATAGTTGGTAATGCGATCAGCAGTAGGCTACATGGCTTTCACCGCAAAATGAGCAATGTTGAACGGTTCTACTCTCCAGAAGAAAATTGCATGTACCTTCTGTGTAACAAACAGTGCATCAGAATATTAAATTATTTTCTCGAAATCTGCTGAAGCTATAGAGCTGACATTTTTACAACACATCGGCACATAACTTTTGCTTATGTTGTAACAGTAATTGCTTTTTTAATTCATTTCCTTACAAACATTTTCCATGCGAATACTTCCAAAATTTGCAATACACTATCTTCAGTAATACGCATTTACGGTATATTAGATTTACGCAAACATTGTTTCAGTACCTGTAAGGCTACTAAATAAATAAGCCTATACCTGAAAATTTAACTTTTCTATGAAAAAGAAGTTGAGAAAATATTCCTTTTGAATAAAAAAAAAACTTGTGAAAAATGAGCACTAAAATTGAAATATGCAGTTTTATAATGCACTTACACTTCTCAGAAAAATCTAAGAATTAACATGGATAAAGTTTTAACTAGTTCTCTTCCCTTTATCTATTGAATCAGTGCTGGCCATCCCTGAATATAGCTCGACCAAGCGACATATACCACCTCTTTCGTCTGTCTCTTTCCTTTCCGCTGTAAAGCGCTCAGGCTCTCCTGAGCTCTAAAGCGCGCACTTGCGCCTACGAGCATCATTTGACATGACTGGTCTATAGAGTTCAATAAAGATTGTATAGTTGGCACAACTGGTAACAAGAAAACAGCTCATCATAACACACTACTGCCATCTAGCGGAATATTTGTAATGGTGAGATGGTACAATAATAATTTTCAAGACAGTTTAGTATTTTAATACGTCAATTAATATTTTATTGTATTAAGTACTTTATTTTTCTAATCTTCATACACTTTGTTCTAATCGTGTAATAGTCAATTAAATCCCACTCGAATTTTTTTCTCTAGATAAATCAAAACGTCTAGTGAGATTACTGTTGATAAATTCTCTTGCGGACTGATCGAGTACCTCCACATCTGTTTCATAATACACTATCTGACTTTTCTATAGACACAAACATATCATTAAATATAATCACAAAACACGTTTAATCAGTACACCTTTCGTTAGGGGGGAAAAAAAAAGTGGCCAAGGAATTACCAGGTGGAGGACTGGGAGAACACAGGCCTGTTGGCCTATTATTTATTAAACTGTGGACTGTCGTTATTTTTAATACGCTGGCCATGTTCAGGCACGGTGAACAGGAAGTTGGCTTCCATGAAGCGTATGTGACATGTTACACTTAATTAAGCTTGCAAAATCGTAAAGCACGTATTATATGTGCAACATGCATCAAATTGTAACAGAAATGAAGGAAAAGCCATTTAATCTAGGAGGCCAACAATATCACGCATTAAAAATTACAAATTAACACCACAATTTTCAACAAGCTTGGAGTGTACCATGTCTGTTACAAGGGCTACCAGTCACAGAGATTTTAATAGTCTTTCGTCTTAAAGGACATTTCCAAAATTCGAAACACGTATATTAAGATGAACTAATAATACAATTTTCATTTCTATGGCATGTAACGACAGTAACAAATGTAAATGATACTCGGGAGGAAATTAAACGCAGAATAAATATGGAAAATGCCTGTTATTATGCTGTTGAGAAGCTTTTATCATCCAGTCTGCTGTCAAAAAATCTGAAAGTTAGAATTTATAAAACAGTTATACAGGGACATCATTTTATTTTTACTTCAATTTTAATTATACCTGAGTTTTTGAATGTACTTCACTCCCACCCCTTCTACTAAGGAAGTTCCAACTCCACACAGAACCAAGACCGCAGATAGTAAGCAGTACTGAGTTACTGAGTATAGTACGTTCCAGAAATATGTTCGCATTTTCCAGTGACGAAAGAGCTTTCAATATTGAATCATATTTTCGCACAGGTACTGTCCGTTTGGCTACGTCGCATCCCGATTTCCCCCACCTGCTTCTGCTCGCCCCTCTGTAATAGCTGGGCTGTCTTAGCTCTTTTCTGAAAACATTAATTTCTCTTAGGAATTGGAAGTTTACGTAATATTATACAGCTGTTTAATTTAACTTAAATAAAAGGGCCTCGTTAAGTAATTAACTGTCACGTGATTTCCTCCCTTTCTACAATCCTGCGGCATAACCACTTGGACGGACAGTAGATAGCATGTCTGAGTAATTTTATATTTTCGGGTCGGGCAGAAGTGAAGATTGAATTTACAGTACGTAGAGTAGGTACAGAATTATTTCAACATGAGTTACTAGTACGAAGGACGAAACTGGCAATTGGAATTAGATGCAATAGTCTATAGTGCGATAATATGCACAAAAGAACTGAAGCCTGTATCGAAATGAACGGCCACCATTTTCAAAATTGTGTTTAAATAGTCATATTATGATTATTTTTCAATTTAACTTCTTTCTCTATATTGTACGCTAATGTGCTGTAGACAGTATAATATACACTGCATAATGAATACGTTCGCTAGGATAACTCACTTCGTGAGTAAAAACACTTATTCTTAATACAGTACTGTACTTTGATTAAAGAAAAACCTAATGAAAATTATCAAAATCGCGATATTTCCTAGTTTACGTAAATGGATGAACTACTTTTCTTCCTTCCTATACCTAGTAGAGTGATTTGTGTTTTACGCCAGTATCATCGAACTCCAGTCTTGGAGGGGAGAGCAAGCGGTGTTTCCGGTTCTCTAAAGGTATAGACAGGTTAATATTAAAAATGTTAGTAAAAATAAAATGATGTCCCTGTATTACCGGTTGTTTTTTTATGGTTGTGAAACTTGGACTCTCACTTTGAGAGAGGAACATAGGTTAAGGGTGTTTGAGAATAAGGTGCTTAGGAAAATATTTGGGGCTAAGAGGGATGAAGTTACAGGACAATGAAGAAAGTTACTCAACACAGAACTCTACGCATTGCATTCTTCACCTGACATAATTAGGAACATTAAATCCAGACCTTTGAGATGGGCAGGGCATGTAGCACGTATGGGCGAATCCAGAAATGCATAAATACCTTTAGGGAGGCCGAGACATATATGGGGAGATAATATTAAAATGGATTTGAGGGAGATGGGATATGATGATAGAGAATGGATTAATCTTGCTCAGGAGAGGGATCAATGGCGGGCTTATGTGAGGGCGGCAATGAACCTCCGGGTTCTTTAAAGTAAGTAAGGAAGTATGACATGTAACGAATGACCTTGTTATCAATGAATTTTTGTGCCTTGTTTTAGTATGAAAACTTTTCTTTTTCAGATCTTGTACGTTTTTTAATTATACTTTAGTTTAAGTGTGTTTTGATTAAAAAATTTATATGAGGGGCAAACAGCCACATTCCTATTAAACATCACTATCATCATCACATTTAAGGAACAATTTTACAAGAAAAATATACCATCAGTATTAATTATCCATTTTACTTTAACAAATTTTTCATCAAACAATTTTTCATTTGGTGCATAAGAAAGAAATGTTTTCGGTAAGCAAGATAGATGCGAAAAATTATACAGGGTGAACCGTAAGTAATGTCATTAATTTCAGAAGATTATTATAAATAAAAAGTTTTAATTTAATTTTGCACCTATTTTACATTTCATAGCGTGTTTTGAGGAAACGATTTGATTCCCAATATGCTGAGTCAATTTAAGAGAGCAGTGTATTATGATAATAAATGATTAAAAGAATTTTAATTTCGTCAATTAAATGTCCAGAAATTTATTGGAACAAATGTAACATTTTGAAGTTTCTTTTCAAAATGAAAAGTTACATTTGTTCAGATCAAATTTCTGTACATTTAAAGGAGAAATCTAAAATTATTTCAATCATATATTATCATAATACACTGCTCTCTTAAATTGACTCAGCATATTAGGAATTAATTCAGTAGCTTATCCAAAATACGCTATGAAATATTTCATATGATATAATTTTTTTCTCGGAAAGAAATAAAAAACGAGCAAAATTGTATTAAGCTTTTTTGTTGCAAATATATGAAAGAATAACCTCTTGAAATTAATGGATTTATTTACGGTTCACCCTGTATAGTATATATAGTTTCAATTACTCACAATTTTCCTCTCTCCGTTAATCTATTTTCTGCTCTAGAGGCTAGACCAGTGATGTCAACTGATGCCCATAGGAGCAAGCGCGCGCTTTAGAGCCCTGGAGAGCCTGAGCGCTTTACAGCGGAAAGGAAAGAGACAGACGAAAGAGGTAGTATATGCCGCTTGGCCGAGCTATATATAGGGATGGCCAGCACTGATTCAATGGATAAAGGGAAGAAAACTTATTAAAACTGTATCCATGGTAATTTTTAGATTTGTCTGAGAAGTATAATTGCATTATAAGAATGTAAGTTTTAATTTTAATGTTCATTTTTCACAAGTTTGCTTTTTTATTCAAAAAGAATATTTTTTCAACTTTTTTATAGAAAAGTGAAATTTTCAGAAATGTTTGTTTAGTAGCCTTACAGGTACTAAAACAATGTTTTCGTAAATCTAATATATCGTAAATACATATTACTGAAGATAGTGTATTAAAATGTTTGAAAATATTCCCATGGAAATTGTTTGTAAGGAAATGAATTAACAAAGGAAATACTGTTACATCACAAACAAAAGATATGTGCTTATGTGTTGGTAAAACGTCAGCTCTATAGCTTCAGCAGATTTAGAGATAATTTAATATTCTGATAACAGAAAGTTGCGCACCAATATCACCTAAAAGCATAATGCGATAAGACTTTTATTATGTAATATTAGTTACAGCTAAAACATACACCTAGACAACTTTCCTTTGTACTATAATATTGTTTTGATTTCTTTTATAAGGCTAAAGATACTATCATTATCAATTTCAACTTATCATGTCATATTCAGTGTATTTCTTTGGGATAACACTTTCTTTGTGAATGATGTGTTTAATTCACTTAGTACAGTATAGTTGTAGTTATTATGGAATTTGTGTGAATATTATTTCTTTACTTTTTATTAGGTTATTAACGTTTAAAACACAACTACAATATTAGGCTAAGAAATAGATGTTAGTACTTTTGTTTTACGGACAATATAGAAAATAATAAACAGAAAGAAGCCATATAATAATAACGACATAAAATTTCACGTTCCGTTTGAAGTTTGTGCACCACTGTTTTCTTATTCCAACAGGCTGCTTATTCCTCCTAGCATACCAAATGCCCGCACATGACGTCAAGGTCAGAAAAATGCGCTTGCTTTGACATCACTGGGCTATACAAATGTGAAACACCAAAAATGAGCCAAGATATTCCTTATGGGGTAAAAACGTCCTACCGACAACTTCTTGATTCTCCACAGATTTGAACTGTAGCTTATGAACCCGGATCTCTAGAACACGGCACACTCAGCGTTCGGCTGAGTATATAGGCTATGTTGTGTGAAATGTTGAAAGTTCATCTTTTTTTAAGCACACAAGGAAAGATATTTTCCAAGTATGGTGTATAAGGATGCCTAAGCCATAGCCACTGCTCTCTTTAGTCATCCCTTCGTCCCGTTCCATAATCCACAACATGATTCTGAAAATGATACGGGGACTAATGGCACACGGCACGCGAGAGTCCTACAATCTCATTTTAGAAAGGGGGAAGATTCTAGCGTATAGGATACATGTACTGGATTACTGCTGTGGGGAGCATCTTTGGGTGTGTCTTGAATAAACAAATTCAAGTGGGATGTTTTATGTTTGCAACGGGCAGATAAAGCACACGGACTGCTGCTGGAAGTTAAAAGTACCAATTATACTTAGGATAAAAATATGCCTACCCCGTAAAGAGCAGAAATGATATTCTTAAGAAATACCCTAAGCAATGCAACAATTCTTCACCTGATATAATTAGGAAAATTAAATCCAGACGTTATATAATATGGAGATATCTGTACATAAGACTAAAACTATGGCATTTTGTGGCAAATCTCCTGTAAGATCTAAAATAGTAATAGGAAACAATATCATAGAACAGGTGAATAAATTTAAATTTTTGGGTGTTACCTTATCTTATAAAGGAGACTATGATCAAAAAGAAAAAATAGAAAAATTTAATTACATAAATGGAACAATAAGAAGAACCCTGAAATCAAAAGCTAGAAAAGATACATTGTTAAAATTTTATAAGGTGATGTCAGTGCCCAGTTTACTATATGGAAGCGAAACATGGGTTATGAAAAAGAGAGATGCCTCTAGATTACAAACAAATGAGATGAAATTTTTGAGAAGCGTAGCAGGTTACAGGAAAATAGAACATAAAAGAAACGAAGAAATAAGAGAAGAACTTGAGATATATGAATTAAACAACAAAATAGAAGAATATAGAAATACATGGATGTCTCACATTTCAAGGATGCAGGAGGACAGGATACCATATAAGTTTTGGAAATATAAACCTCGGGGAAGAAGAGATATTGGAAGACCAGCGAAAAGATGGATGGACCAATTTCAGTAGCTGCTACAGGAATCAATTTCCTAACGCATGAAGGATGATGATGATGATGAAATCCAGACGTTTGAGATGGGCAGGGCATGTAGCACGTATGGGCGAATCCAGAAATGCATGTAGAGTGTTAGTTGGGAGGCAGGAGGGAAAAATACCTTTAGGGAGGCCGAGACGTAGATGGGAAGATAATATTAAAATGAATTTGAGGGAGGTGGGATATGATGATAGAGAATGGATTAATCTTGCTCAGGATAGGGACCAATGACGGGCTTATGTGGGCGCGGCAATGAACCTCCGGGTTCCTTAAAAGCCAGTAGGTAAGTAAGTAATGCAACAAGAATAAAATAATAACACAGTAAGGGATGACTTAGAAATATTCTCATTAAATAAAGAAACTGATGGAACAGGCTAACACAGGGCAGAATGCAAGAAACTAGTAGGGTAGGGTAGGATATAATGAGTAAATTGTTACGATGAGATCTTGTACTTAGCTGATGATATGCGGATACATTTTGAAAACGAGAAGCCAAATAGGTTGGGGTAGCGGTGCGCAGAATTTGAAATAAGAGAACAAGAGAATGCAGGGCTCGTCGATCCCTTAGCCTTAGCCAAGACAGAGTTTGGAAAGACGGGGAAACATGATCATACTTACGAATATTACAAATATAACGGACGCACGCATTATGCACACGTTGTAGCCTGCTGCTCAAATTTGCATTTAAGTTACTTAATATAATATCGCAGTAGTCAAAGTGTGGCATCACTAGTGTTTGTACAAGGATTAATTTTAATTTATCGGGAAGAAAGTGCTTCAGTCGCTTTAATGAGTGAATAAAAGAAAATATTTTTTTGGAAGTGTGATTCACTTGTTCATTCCATTCCAGGTGACAATCCATATAAATGGGAAGGTTCTTCACAGTCGAGCTGTATGGAATAGTAGTATTATTTACAATTATCGGTGGCATACTAGCTGTTACTCCAGAATGGTGGACATTCAGGCGACCCAATCGGAATATGCATACAAATAGGCATTCAGTTCTGCTGTCATTTTGTAAACTCTCTACAACCTGTAAATGCCCTTGCCTGAAAGAATCTGTAGATGTGAAATACCTGGGAATTATTGTTGATCAGCACTTGAAATGGGATAGACAAATCACCTTTTTATGTAACAGGATAATTACGTAAAAGAATTTACAAATTTGTAAACCTTCGCCATTACTTGCCTACTCATGTATTACGTTTGGTTTATTTGGCTCTAGTTGAATCTGTTATCCAATATGGTATAATTGGATGGGGAGGCATTACAAAAACTGCTCTTTTTCCTCTAATTATGTTGCAAAAACGTATAATCAAAATTTGTTTGAAAAGGCGACTGGATTATCCAACAAATTTGATCCATTCTGAATTGAATGTTTTTAGAATTGACCAAATTTATAAATCTCTTTAATGAAATTCTATCATAAAAATAGAATGAAATTTGTAGCTCAGCCACATGATCATAATACAAGACGAAATGAAATTCTTAAATAAGTTGAACCTAAATGTTTCACATCTGCTGCTTTACTACACAGTACAAATTATGGTGCACGGCTATATAATTCGATAACAAAATTTCATCCAGAATTGACTACTTTAAACAATGAAATTTTCAGATCCAGAATTAAAAAATTTATATGACAGACCTCCCTGTATATATATTATGTACCATGTATTGTAAAACAAGTTTATTTCTATCCTAAGTGTATTTTTCTATTTTATCTTGGTTACTATGTCAACATGACCTGTACTAATTATACTACTAATAATAATTTAATATTAATCCATCAATCTAAACATAGTCTCTTTTTTCACTCAGTGATTACTAGTATTATTATTTACTAATTTTATTATCATCTTTATGTGAGCTTTTTTCTGAAGTATTTTGTCTACAAAGTATGTATATCTATGTAACGGAACTGTCCCCGAACACGAGCTTTGCTCTTTCGAGGTATTTAAATGTAACGTTTTATGTATATGTATATGTTATTATTAAATAAATAAATAAATAAAATAAATAAATAAAAAAAAATAAAAAAAATAATGTAGCGTCAGGGAATCGAATCTGAAGGGGTAGTAAGACGCTTTGCCACTTTATACAGGGTGTTTCATAAATACGGAACATAATTTCAGGTATGTATTTCCCACATGTAGACAATCAAAATAGTTCATTACAACATGTGTCCGGAAATGCTTCATTTCCGAGTTATGGCCTTCACAACATTTAAATTCACCGGAACGTTTTTCTTTCCGCAGGTCGTTGTCATTACAGAAGATGTTCAAAATGTCCACCTCCTGCTTGAATACAGACCTCACATCGATGTCTCATTGACCTGCGAACACGATCCCAAATTCCAGGAGTATTGCGTGTGTCCTCAGAACATGCCAAAATTCGATTCCGAAGGGATTCCAAATCAGGCACCGGAGACGAATAAACCAATGATTTTAAATGGCCCCACAAGTAGAAATCGAGAGGGTTCAGATCAGGTGAGCGTGGAGGCCAAGCAATTGGGCCATCTCTACCTATCCATCGATCAGGAAACCTTCGATCCAAGTACCGGCGAGCCGTACGAGCGCCATCATGCAAGAAGTGAATGTGTTGACGATTGATCAGTGGAGTGTCTTCTAAAACATGGCCCTCTTAATGTATCCTTTGACGGCAACGACCTGCGGAAAGAAAAACGTTCCGGTAAATTTCAATGTTGTGAAGGCCATAACTCGGAAATAAAGCATTTCCGGACAGATGTTGTAATGAACTATTTTGATTGTCTACATGTGGGAAATACATACCTGAAATTATGCCCCGTATTTTTTAAACATCCTGTATATACCCTTTGTGTTATAAAGTCACACACAGTGAATTCGGCTGACTTTTTACCAAAAATAGTGAATATAATAAAGAAGTGCATTTCAAATTCACCTGTCGTTTTCCAGTTAATAACATTTTGCAGTCAGCCGAATCAATGTTGCATGTGATTATCTTCGTCTGAAGCTAAGTCATTTTCCTGGAAGCTATAACCCTGAAGCTATATGGGTCCATGTGTTTGTAAATTACCTGTATCAGTGAAAAATAACTTCTATACGATACTCCTTTTGTCACATACACGTCCCATAACATTTTATAGCACACTTTCAAAGAATTTTACTCTTTCAGAAGTGGTAATAACATCAGAGTACTGTCCCTAGGGACTCTCTTTCTTCCTGCCACATGAATCGATAGGACGATACGTTTCTCATGAGAGACAGAGAAGCTGTAATAATATGTGAGCGCGGGCGGCTATTCAGGGAGGAGAGTCCATAGACGAAAGCAACTAAAGTAGGCATCCAACAAAAAGGGCTTAAAAATTAGGTTTGTCTTCAACAAAGAAGAAGGGAACACACAGGAGTTCAGTTGATGAAAACAACTTCCATCCATTGAAAGCTCTCTCTGCACCAAGTGTTTTATTGTGCCATTGTTTCTCAATGATCATCCCGCTCGTTCCTATAGAGACAGCCAGTGGAAAAATTATGCATTAGTTACAAGCTACACACATCTGGCTTACACCAAATCCCTGATGCAGTGTTCGTTACAGCGAGTATCAAACGCATGAATTGCATGGTGCTGGATGTTTTATGGTCTCCCATTCTGGTCAGGAAACGAGAGTAATTCCAACAAGATAGTGAGATTCCAGGGTGATCACTAAGGAGCGGATTCCTATGTAATTAAATATTATTTTTGCGTGTGATAAAACACAATTAACAAAGTTAAAATTTTCGAACATGAAGTTTCAAGTTTAAAACCCGAATTTTATTTCGTATAAAAACACATATTTTCACAAAAAATTATGTAATTACATATTTTCAGGAAATCTATTACAAACACATAAATCTTGGAGTTTTTTTACTTAAATAATTCTTTATAAGAACTTTTAAACGTTTTAAAACTAAATCAATTATGTCACTCAGAAGTACGTTATCTTTTTAAGGATTCTTGGTTGCTTCGTGTTTCTAAGCGCTGTGTGGTGTATCCGTGATCCATTTTTGTAATAGTATCGCCACAAGTTCTGAGAACTGCTAGGCAG
Source organism: Periplaneta americana (assembly GCF_040183065.1). NCBI lineage: Eukaryota > Metazoa > Arthropoda > Insecta > Blattodea > Blattidae > Periplaneta > Periplaneta americana. The sequence continues at coordinate 129,656,541 of NC_091133.1, forward strand.
CATATCAGTGTTATTATTAGAGAATAAATTAACATGGACAAGGAGGAGAGATCTTGCAACTCATAATTAGGAATGTTTATTGTTGCTGAAGCTGATTTCATTCCACGCTTTGTTTGTGAAACACAACAGATATGAGCTCGGTTATGAACATTATTTAATTTAAACAAATCTCTCGCCTCTCGCTCATGTCCATCAAGTAAGGCAATACGTCTTGTTGTGATTCCCTGCTATCGGGCTTCGTCAATCGATATCCTTCAAGATATACTGAAAGATGGTTGTTTAAAAAAGATTTGGCTTTCCTATTAGCAAATCTAAGCTTTTTGTGTAACACCAAAAAACTCGAAACATCCAAAAACCTGTTGTCTGAAACAGGGAGGTGCGTGCCGTGAAAATTAAACTAGACTCGCTAGCAGGTTCAGAAGTACAAGTACTAAGGGACAAATTCCACAATATGTTTGGGAAAAACAGTGGATATAAAGAAATGTGTAAAGTTGCTCAAGTATTGGAGGGTGTGCTTGTAGGTGAAATTGACGGTGTTTGTGTTTGTGACATTCATCTCTTTAAATATGCACGTCTGACGTCCTATGATGTGGAAAGATCGTTTTCACAGTATAATTCGTTGTTCAGACATAATCGGCATGCATTTGTGATGGAGAATTTGGAGATGACCTTTGTTGTTCACTGCAATTCTCGGCCAACTACTAGCACTCAAGTGTGGTTGGTGAGTATCTAGTAACATTTTTTTTCAAGCTAACTAAGGTATTTTTGTCATATTAAAAAAGTATTTTTTTTTTATTTTTAGCAAATATTTTCGTACTTTTTAGTAGGATATATAAAAAATAAATATATTTAAATTTTTTAGCACATAAAAATCCGCTTCCTAGTAATCACCTCTATCGTCATATTTTCTGTGTCGTTATCATCATCGTCCTTGCAAAAGTTACAGTCATCGTCCCTTAGTCATCGGTCAATCATTGTCCTTATCACCTGTGGAAGACTGAATTCTGTTTATCTTTGACTTTACGTAAGTTATTTATGTCTTCGTGATTATCTATGACTTGATGTATGATTATCTTTCTGTTTATCTTTGACCTTTTTAACACTAGGGAGACTGGATATAATGACATACCTACCTAGTAAGACTGAGAGGGTCATTTTGACCCCTCGTTTTATAGTGCCTTAATAAGCGCGGAAAAATGATTTGGTTGTGTAATAAATAATGTAATGTGTTAGCAATATATTTTTATGCTTGACCATGCTGAAATGTACTAATTATACATCTGGTAGCAGTCCTTTAATGCATGTCATTAAAGTACACCTACTCATTAAAGTACAGGTCTTCAGCCAATAATAACTCAGCTTACATGTGTTCAGCCAATGACAAGTCAGCTTTGAACCGTTATCAAACCGCAAGTATCGATTATTCTCGGATATGCAATCGAAAGAGAATTAGCGAAAAGTCACGGAGGCTGGAAATCCAATACTGTCGCAGAAGGTTATGTTCTGTTACTGTAATAATTAGCGTTAATTATAAATAATATTCAAATAAATTCAATTTGTCATCTCGTTTTTCAATGTCGAATTCAATAATCAAGGTTATAATATTATAATATTATCAAGTTTAACGGGACTACGTCAAGGTCAATGACATTATTGTTCCTCGGAAAAAATCAATACTTTCGCGTCTGCGCACATCTCACAATTCACGATCTAGAAGAAGGTCACTTCCGATCTTGTCAGATACAAATAAAATGTATACATCTGAATACCGGTAATTTCAAGTTAGAAATATGGCCGAGCATAAAAAGTCGTATGAAACTCGCCTATAATGGTAATTAAGAAGCTCGTATGAAAATTATGAAACTCGCTTGCGCTCGTTTCATAAATATCCATACTCGATTCTTAATTACTATCATTATAGGCTCGTTGCATAATGTACTATTTAAGCATCGTAAGATATCAGATAATAGACGACATTAAGACATATGGATCATATGAGGAGACAAAGAGGAAGGCAGAAAATAGGAAATATTGAAGGAAAGCGAGTTTGCAGTGAAAGATCTGCCTTTCGGCAGAATAATGAATGAATGAATGAATGAATGAATGAATGAATGAATAAATGAATGAATGAAATGGTGGCTCTTCACAACAGAAGTATATTCAGTATAAAATGCAATAGGTAGCACAAAACAGTAGGATTCTAAATATTGTGGCAACTGTGCTGGAAGATTCTCGTTGCCTCGGGAGTCTATGCGCGCGTCCGGCGGAGATGGAGGGCGCAGAAAGGCGAGGCTCCAGCTTCGGTGGGCACTGGGGCGCGGTGCGAGGAGAGGAGAGGGATAACTACGAGACGCTAGCCATGGTGCGAAGTGAAAGGGGAAGAAAAGCGACTGCGACTGAGCGGAGAAAGCAGGGGAAGTCTCTAGAAGCGCAATCCTCTCGATGTTTCGCAGAAGCTACGCGAAGCAGACATTCGAGAACGTGTGATCTAATAAATGTAAGGGGCAAGTGAGCCCCAAAAAAGTCTGTTTGCGAATCAGCAGCGAGCGAGCAAGGAAGCCACCCTTCCAGACCGGGGTTCGACATGAGGAGGACCTCAACTGTGGCAGCGTCTAGGCGAGTGTGGCGTATCTGGAAGTCTTGAGTTCGAAGTGCAGTGAACTGTATCTGAAAGTCTTCTGTTCGAAGTGCAGTAAACTGTATCTGGAAGGCTTGGGGTTCGACGTACCGTGAACTTGAGTGAGGGAGCTAGAAGAACTACCCAAGGCGAACGAACTGTGAACTGATCACTGACAGTTTTGTGAACATTAGTTGAGATTAGGAGTACCTTGTTGTTCTCCTCAATAATCCACGTGAATTGTCATTGTCGTTCTGTGGAGTGCAATAACGACTACTGTGTCTTGCTGTGTTGAGTGGAATACCAATTGTTGACGGGTGTGTGGTTGTTGCCTTACATAATTGCCTATTTCAGTCCTGTCACAATCATCATTAACAATCAACAATATTATCATCATTTTTGCCACAACCTTCATCATTAGGTTAATGTCCTCTCTAGGACTTTCATTTCCGTGGCAACAGTTAACATTCAGGACATGAATAACTACTTATAAAAGAACTGCCCTTACACTTGTTAGTAACATGTCCGTAGGATCTTAATTGTCTTGTTTAAATACGATACATAAACGTATGTTTAATGTTGATCACATCTGGCATAACAGAGTCCCTAACTTTGTGCTGTATTGTATGATTGCTTTCAACAGGGCTTAACAGTTGGTATGTTCCATGTCATGAGAAGTAACGCCCATTGCAATCATGATGCCGCAAATTTCGACTCCATTCAGGCAGATCGATTGCGTTTATGTTCCTCTAATTAATTTTGATACAATTATCGTTCATTTACCACTTCCCTCTCATTACACAAAGCGTAGGTTATAAAAAGATACTTTTAACTAAGCCCATGCAGATCTATTTTATATATCTGTGTATGTGTGTGTCTCATCTCCGACCTCTGAATATCCACCTACTCAGCAAATCCAACCTTTATCCGTTAATTTTACTACAGAAAAAAGTATTACAAATTTGTTTAAAAAAGCAGAAAGATTACCCAACTGAATTGTTGTTTAAACACTTCAAAGTTTTCAATATTTAACAAATGTATTTTATTTTATTAAAATATTTTCATAGAAATTTTAATAACTTTGAAAGGTATTAACATAAATACAGAACTAAAAATATGAATTCTCTGCGTTTGTGTGAACCAAAATGTAAAACCAATGCAGCTTTTTATCACAGCATGAGTCAAGGTCCCAGATTATTAAACAAATTTTATTCCAATATTATTTTAACCACGAATCCTCTCCAAATTAATAAAAAAAAAATAAGAAAAATTGTATTGGATTTATAGTTTTGGTTTACACATATTAAATACTTATTAATCTGTAGTCACTCTCAATTTTAATTATATGTTTGTCTGTATTGGAATCCCCTCCTGAGCACGAGTCTTACTCATTCAGCAGAGGGCTAGTTTATCTTTCATTGTATTTATTAACTTGTATTCATTTCAAACTTAGGCCTACTAGCAATAAATAAATAGATGGATGGATAGATGGATGGATCGATACGTAAGTAGATAGATAGATAGATAGATAGGTAGGTAGGTAGGTAGGTAGATAGATAGATAGATAGATAGATAGATAGATAGATAGATAGATAGATAGATAGATAGATAGATAGATAGATAGATAGATAGATAGATAGATAGATAGATAGATAGATAGATAGATAGATAGATAGATAGATAGATAGATAGATAGATAGATAGATAGATAGATAGATAGATAGATAGATAGATAGATAGATAGATAGATAGATAGATAGATAGATAGATAGATAGATAGATAGATAGATAGATAGATAGATAGATAGATAGATAGATAGACAGACAGACAGACAGACAGACAGACAGACAGACAGACAGACAGACAGACAGACAGACAGACAGACAGACAGATAAGATAGATAAGATAGATTAGGTAGGTAGGTAGATAGATAGATAGATAGATAGATAGATAGATAGATAGGTAGATAGGTAGATAGGTAGATAGGTAGATAGATAGATAGATAGGTAGATAGGTAGATAGGTAGATAGGTAGATAGGTAGATAGGTAGATAGGTAGATAGGTAGATAGGTAGATAGGTAGATAGGTAGATAGGTAGATAGGTAGATAGGTAGATAGGTAGATAGGTAGATAGGTAGATAGGTAGATAGGTAGATAGGTAGATAGGTAGATAGGTAGATAGGTAGATAGGTAGATAGGTAGATAGGTAGATAGGTAGATAGGTAGATAGGTAGATAGGTAGATAGGTAGATAGGTAGATAGGTAGATAGGTAGATAGGTAGATAGGTAGATAGGTAGATAGGTAGATAGGTAGATAGGTAGATAGGTAGATTGGTAGATTGGTAGATTGGTAGATTGGTAGATTGGTAGATTGGTAGATTGGTAGATTGGTAGATTGGTAGATTGGTAGATTGGTAGATAGGTAGATAGGTAGATAGGTAGATAGGTAGATAGGTAGATAGGTAGATAGATAGATAGATAGATAGATAGATAGATAGATAGATAGATAGATAGATAGATAGATAGATAGATAGATAGATAGATAGATAGATAGATAGATAGATAGATAGATAGATAGATAGATAGATAGATAGATAGATAGATAGACTGGATGCTGAAAACCGTGTTCTTGTGCATCAAAATACTTCTCATTATTATTTGGCATAATGAGAAGGTAAAATTGAGAGAACAAATAATGCATTCCAGTAGGTTTATATATTTAGCAATACACGCTGGATGAGAACATTACTAATTGATAAGGACTGCCCAGCGAGTCCCTTAACCCGATTTCAACGTGACACTGCTAACTGCGATACAATGTCGATTATAAGCCTCATACAACATTCAAAATGGGCACAATCCGATGGCGGTTGATTGGTTTTTGAAGGATTGTTTCAGGATTTTAATTCAATGTAATCGGAAGTTAAACACGGGTAATGGGGCTAATGCTATAGAGGAATGCTTGTACATCTACTCGATTGTTTTTACAATAGTTGAATTTTTTCACGAGGGGTGCGTTCCAATAGAGAGTGTTTTTAATGACGAGCCCGAAGCGTAATCCTGGGCAGTAACGATCGCCTGGGCCGAGTGTTAATATTGCAGTTCCATGATTCCTCCAACAATGTAGGAGCTCCACAATAATAAAAATGTCCTTCGAAAACATTGCGAACGCAGTTTGCCTGTTAAAAAAAAAACCTTGTGGATACAATTTCATTCCCGTGGACAGGTTATTAGCTGGGAAATTTAACGCTAAGCTTTGTGAACGAACGCCCTTTAAAACTCAATCTAAATTCCCCAGAAAAAATAAACAAGGTTGATTATATAGACTTAATTTCCATAATAATATACCAATGTAAATGTTTCGTTGTGTTGAATGTACGTTTAAAGATTAGCGCAAACAAACACGTGTTTTGCATATTGGTTTACACTGCGCAGAAACAACGGTTACAATAATTATTATAGGTAGTGTACATAAAAAACAGTAAAACAAATATTTTAAGGTAGAAAAAGATCCGTTGTTGTGGCTATGTTGATAGCGTGTTCGTTTCTTTGCTAAGTAACTCATGGTTCGATTCCGGGCGTCGGCAATGGAAGAGATTTACCTTCCACCCACCGAATTATATGTTTGTCCCGTGCCATGTGTTCTCATGTATTGTCTCAGCGATAACCCTTGTGTTTTGTTAACCACACGACTAGGGAGGCCCGCAGTGTGTACCTGTCTAGAGTTGGTACAGTCCTTAAAAAAAAGTTTGTCGCACAGATACAGGGACATCATTTTATTTTTACTTCAATTTTTATTGTACCTGAGTTTTTGAATGTACTTCACTCTCACCCCTTCTACTAATGAAGTTCAACCGTCCTCCACACAGATCGAAGACAGCATATACAGTCATAGTAGCCTTACGGTCATAGTAAACAGTACGTTCCAAAAATATGTTCGCGTTTTCCAGTGACGAAAGGGCTTTCAATATTGAATCATTTTCGCACAGGTACTGTCGTCCATTTGCCTACGTCGTATCCCGGTTTCCCCCACCAGCTTTTATTCGCCAGCTAGTGGCTGGGCTGTCTTAGCTCTTTTCTGAGAACATTAATTTCTGTTAGGAATTGGACGTTTACGTAATATTATACAACTGTTTAAAATAACTTCAATAAAAGGGCCTCGTTAAGTAATTAACTGTCACGTGATTTCCTCCCTTTCTACGACCCTACGACATAACCACTTGGACGGATAGTTGATAGCATGTCTGAGTAATTTTATCTTTTCGGATCGGGCAGAAGTGAAGATTGAATTTACAGTACGTAAGGTAGGTACTCTTTATAGAGTAGGTACAGAATTATTTCAACATGAGTTACTAGTACGAAGAACGAAACTGGTAATTGGAATTAAATACAATAGTATATAGTGCGATAATATGCACATTAGAACTGAAGCCTGTATCGAAATGAACGGCCACCATTTAAAAAAATGTGTTTAAATATCCATATTATAATTATTTTTCAATTTAACTTCATTCTCTATATTGTACGCTAATGTGCTGTAGACAGTATAATATACACTGCATAATGAATACGTTCGCATGGACAGCTCATTGTTAATACTGTACTGTATTTTGATTAAACAAAAACCTAATAAAAATTATCAAACTCAAAAGCGCAATATTTCCTAGTTTACGTAAATGGATGAACTACTTTTCTTCCCTCCTATACCTAGTAAAGTGATTTGTTTGTATATTACGCCAGTATCATCGAACTCCAGTCGAGGAAGGGGGTAGCAAAAGGCAAGAGGTATAGACAAGTTAATATTAGAAATGTTGGTAAAAATAAAATGATGTCCCTGTACTTTATAAGTCCCAGAAAGGAGGCAGTGCTCATATCACAAGACGAGCGACCTGGTTCACAAGAAAACGACGAGTTATAAAATTAGTTTTGTTTCGTTGTATGTATGATCATGCGCACTGTCTCCTTTTTGGGACTTATAAAGTATGTGTGCGACATAAGGTTTTTCTAAAACTGTACATAGCTACATACTACTTACTTACTTACTGGCTTTTAAGGAACCCGGAGGTTCATTGCCGCCCTCACATAACCCCGCCATTGGTCCCTATCCTGTGCAAAATTAATCCAGTCTCTACCATCATATCCCACCTCCCTCAAATCCATTTCAATATTATCTTGCCATCTACGTCTCGGCCTCCCCAAGGGCCTTTTTCCCTCCGGCCTCCCAACTAACACTCTACAGTAAAACCCCGATTATCCGTCACCCTATTAACCGATTGGTGGATTATCCGCCTGTCTTTGTCGCTCGCAGAAAAAAATATGAAGTACTGTACATTGTATTAGTACGATTTTTTTTCTACAGAGTGTTTTTTTATAAATCTTTACCCTTACGCATTATGGCAGTACTGTTTAACTTCTATGAAAACTATCTTCTACAAGTGCCAAAAGAAAACATGTTGTACTATGGCAAAAAGTGAAAGTAATTGAGTGATTTAGGAAAAGAGAAAATGTGGTTCATTTCACATCACAATACGAGATATGAATTACAACTGTACGCGATTTAGACTAATGAAAAACAAAATATAAACTGTATAACATTTGTAAATCTACAACATGAGACCTCTACTATTCCTATCTTTGCACAGACAGTCGTCATAAGGAGTTCCTTAGCCATTAATTTTTAGTAGGTTATTTTTCGACGCTTTATCAACATCTTCGGTTATTTAGCATCTGATTGAGATGAAGGTGATAATGCCGGTGAAATGACTCCGGGGTCCAGCACCGAAAGTTACCCAGCATTTGCTCATATTTGGTTGAGGGAAAACCCCGGAAAAAACCTCAGCCAGGTAACTTGCCCCGACCGGGAATCGAACCCGGGCCACCTGGTTTCGCGGCCAGACCCGATGACCGCCTTAGCCATTAAAAACCCGTCGTTGAAAACCAGGCATAAGTACAATAAATAATGTTTTAATAACTGACTTAAATGATTGAACTTCTGATCCACTACCTAGCGTATTAAAAGAAAAGACCATGGAGGAAATATTATGTACTTAGTTTATGAAAACTTTTTATCGTACGCATTATCCGATTTTTTCGATTAACCGTTCACTACACACCCTTCATTACCACGGATAAAAGAGGTTCTACTGCATATGCATTTCTGGATTCGCCCATGTCTCGTCACGAGACATAATCATATACTTTGTCCTTTCGGGATTTACTTCCAAACCTATCTCTTCACTTGCTTCAAGTAAGATTCCCGTGTTTTCCCTAATCGTTTGTGGATTTTCTCCTAGCATATTCACGTCATCCGCATAGAAGAGCATCTGACATAGCTACATACTGTAGTAGTCTATACAAAGTCGTGCATTGCAGGTCCTCTGTTCGGTTCAAGTTAATCGAGTCTGGCAAAAAACCGAGTTTGCTTTAAAGACGCTGATGTCATGTTCCTTTGAACTTGCACCTTCAAGTTTGCATTATAAAGATGTGATTAAACATATACATAAAAACACATGACAGTGTCAACTATACCCAATACAGACAGAGAAAGTTTTTCTGCTACAGGTGCTGATATAACTTATCCACGGTGACATTTGCAGTCGCAAGCCCCAAACAATGCATCAAGGAGTCATCTGAGGACTTCTACAAAGTGAAGGCTCTTTGACAGAGGTAAACAGGCTTACTAGGAAACATGGGAAGTTATTTTAAGTCCAAAATCACGAAGATGAGAAAAGAGATATTGTGATAACAGCTGGGATTAGTGATGCATTTCTTTTCTCTGTGCTAAAATCCAGATCACATAGTTCCGGTTGATATCCAGGATCTTGGTCTTCAATTATCACACTTACAAAGTAAATTTTTCACAATGTAGATCTGACCATGTTTAAGAAACAAATTTTTACAATGCGTTGCTGACCACTATTTTGGACAGGCCTGACCTATATGATTCTCACTCGGAAAAATAATCTTATTGCATGAGTGCATTTCTTTACTTGTCTGTGAAAACAGTCATTATGTTATGTACTTATCTAAGCCCCCTACAATATGAAATTCGCTGGTAAATGTTTGAGAAAACAAAGACACTGGCCTCCTTACATTAAGACAAGTGAATATCTGAGATTAATAAATTGTAACACTTGATTGTAAAATGCCTGAGTTATGTTTTTATTTTAAAATTATTATAAGTAAATATTGTGAATTTTTTATTTGTAACAACAATGTAATTTATTCCTCACAACAATAATTACTTTCTACAATTCGCCTTAAACGCTCTCGGCAACAATTGGATCTTCACTCAACACAGTATTCGTTATAGCACTCCACCGACGACAATGACAGTTTACTTGGATTATTACGCACAACAATGAACTGTTAATCTGAACTAATATTTACAAAGCACTATTTACAAATCAGAACTACCAGTTCTCAGTTCACAGTTCTTCTATCTCAGTCACTCGAGTTCACAGTATCTCGAACCACAGACCTTCAGAGACAGTTCACTGTACTCGAACTCGGGTCCCTCCAACTGCGGTCCACTGCACTCGAACTCAGGTCCCTCCAACTGCGGTCCACTGCACTCGAACTCAGGCCTTCGGATGCTGACGCAGATGCGGACGCACACTCGAGTCGAACTCCGGCTGGCTTGCTTGCTCTGGCTTACTCACTGACAGAATAACTGAAAACTCTACAACAACTCCCTAGTTCGCTGGCGCCTGCTCTTTTATAGCAAAATCATAGTTGCGAGAACCTTCTACAGGTGTGTAGAGAATTATCTCAATATCTCTACATCGACATTTCTGGAAGGGCCGGGAAGGCCCGTTCCCCCTTCCCTCCGTAAGCAGCTGCGCGCGCGGACTCGTCGCGTGACGTAATACACCCTCTCTCTTCTCTCCACCGCGCGACGTCACTTAATGTTCCGTGGAGCCTGTGCGATCTGCTTTCTTGCGGGACGCTGGTCGTGAGTTCGATTCTCACGTCGCTGTCACATTGCCCCCTCCTTAGGGCTGCTCGTCCCGGGCAGTCCCTTGGTAGGCTGCTAGTCGGTCCAACGTTTGGGGTCCTCCGGCTGCTCCCTCCTTATGGTGGCGCCACCCCATCCTTGGCTTGGCTGGGCAGCGATACTCGTACAGCGTGGGCGCCATCTTGCTTTTCCCCTTGGCCCTCCAAGGAGAGCTCGCTGGCCACGGGTTGGTCCTCGGCGTCCATCAGGAACACTTCATCCCGACCAAGACGGAGTATACGGCGCCGGACGTCCACCGTCGCATCGAGTAACCGCATGGCGTCGAGTCCCAGGACGACGTCCTCGGTGATGTTGGCGACGAACACCCACATCTCCAGTTTCCTCTTCCCCAAGGTCAGGTCCAGGAAGACCTCTCTCTGGATGGGCAAGCTCTCGCCTGAAGCAGTCCGTAGCTCGTATTGGCGCAGCGGCGTCCTCCCAGGTAGGCCCCGCACGACGTCTGGTCTGGTGATAGTGAGCATCGCCCCGGTGTCCACCAATACTCTGCATGGATGGCCTCTTATCCGTCCTTCAGCAATCAGCCCATTGTCGCATCTTCTGTCGACCGGTTTCAGGACGAGCCGAGGGGACGGTGATGATGGCGCCGACGTGCTCCTCCTAGCATCGGCCCCCTCCCTCTCCTGACTGTTGCCAGGTCGGTCGCAACTCCTCCGCAGGTGCCCAGGTTTACCGCAGGACCAGCAGGTGGGCACCCGTCGTCTCCGTTGCTCAGGCGACTGTTGGTTTCTCTCGGTGTCAGCCACCTCTCTCTCCTGCCGGTGGCCGGAGCGGTCGCAGTCCCTCCTTAGGTGTCCCGGTCTCCCGCAGGACCAGCAGTTGGGCGTCCGTCGTTTCCGCCGCTCCGTTGACTGTTGGCGCTCCTCGACGTCGGCCACCTCTCTCTCCTGCCTGTGACCGGATCGGTCACAGTCCCTTCTCAGGTGTCCCGGTCTGCCGCAGGACCAGCAGGTGGGCGCCCGTCGTCTCCGCCGCTCCGTTGACTGCTGGCGCTCCTCGACGTCGGCCACCTCTCTCTCCTGCCTGTGGCCGGATTGGTCACAGTCCCTTCTCAAGTGTCCCGGTTTGCCACAGGACCAGCAGGTGGGCGCCCGTCGTCTCCGCCGCTCCGTTGACTGCTGCTCGGGTGGCTTCGGTTGGCGCCCCCCAGCATCCGTCGCCGTGACGCTCCTGATCCAGTGCGGTGTTGAGACTCCCGCCGCCGACTTGGCCGCCTCCATCCTGAGGGCCGCCGCCAGAGCTGCATTGATGGTACGATGCTCTGCCAGGAGTAGCTGTTGTCTTATTTCCGGGTCTCGAACTCCGCCGCCGAAGGTGTAGGCCGCCTCTCCAGCGATGAAGTCATTAGGTAGGCCCCTGAGCGCCTTATGGGCCAGTTGTTCCACCGCCATCGCGAATTCTTGCAGGGACTCGCCTGACTGTTGGACCCTCGTTTTTAGTTGGGTCCTGAACGCTGCCGCAAGTTGATGGTCACCATAACGTCCCTCCAGGGCCGCCATTATCTCAGCGGCTGTCCCATCTTCCGGAACGCTGTGAAGAATCTCCGACGCCTGTCCCTGAAGCGCGGCCAGCAGCTGAGTGGTTTTCTCTGCTGGCGTCCACCCATTGTGCTCTGCGATGGCCTCGAACTGGCGACGGAATATCGCCCAAGACGTCGTACCGTCGAACTTTGGCGTCTTGACGTTGTGATGTCTGGCTGAGGGCGATGGTTCCACATGGCCACTACATGAGGTCCTCAATTCTGACGTCGATCTTTCCACGGCTCGTTGAACTTCCTCGGCAATTATCTGTTTCTGTTCTCTAGCCTGGCGATCCACCAACGCGAGGATGTGCTTGTTTTCTACAGCATGTTGGTCCATCAGCACACACGTTTCCTCTTGACGACGCTCGAGATCGCGGATTTTTCCGTCGAAATGGTCTACATCCTGTCTCAACTCGGCTACTGTCTCGTTTATAGTTGTAAAATTCTGGTTTAATTTATCCAGATCGGCCTTAAGTTCGTCTTTCACAATGGCGACAATTCCATCTACGTGGGCCGAAACACTTTCGATTTGTGTAGTGACGTCATCTTTCACTCCGCTTATGTCGCCTTTCACTCCGCTTATGTCGCCTTTCACTTCACTTATATCGTTCTTGACCTCACTGATGTGCTTGTTCATGTCGTTCATGTCGTCTTTCATTTCTGCTTTTACGTCACTTATGTCCTTTTTCATTTCAGCTTTCATATCCGCGATGGCTTGCAGGATCTGCTGTAGGTTCTCCATTGTCGATAATATCCCACTCCTGACACCAGTGTGAATTTTTTTATTTGTAACAACAATGTAATTTATTCCTCACAACAATAATTACTTTCTACAATTCGCCTTAAACGCTCTCGGCAACAATTGGATCTTCACTCAACACAGTATTCGTTATAGCACTCCACCGACGACAATGACAGTTTACTTGGATTATTACGCACAACAATGAACTGTTAATCTGAACTAATATTTACAAAGCACTATTTACAAATCAGAACTACCAGTTCTCAGTTCACAGTTCTTCTATCTCAGTCACTCGAGTTCACAGTATCTCGAACCACAGACCTTCAGAGACAGTTCACTGTACTCGAACTCGGGTCCCTCCAACTGCGGTCCACTGCACTCGAACTCAGGTCCCTCCAACTGCGGTCCACTGCACTCGAACTCAGGCCTTCGGATGCTGACGCAGATGCGGACGCACACTCGAGTCGAACTCCGGCTGGCTTGCTTGCTCTGGCTTACTCACTGACAGAATAACTGAAAACTCTACAACAACTCCCTAGTTCGCTGGCGCCTGCTCTTTTATAGCAAAATCATAGTTGCGAGAACCTTCTACAGGTGTGTAGAGAATTATCTCAATATCTCTACATCGACATTTCTGGAAGGGCCGGGAAGGCCCGTTCCCCCTTCCCTCCGTAAGCAGCTGCGCGCGCGGACTCGTCGCGTGACGTAATACACCCTCTCTCTTCTCTCCACCGCGCGACGTCACTTAATGTTCCGTGGAGCCTGTGCGATCTGCTTTCTTGCGGGACGCTGGTCGTGAGTTCGATTCTCACGTCGCTGTCACAATATAATGTTTTATTTTGAATTAGGTAGCTAATATTTATTATTATTACTATTTGAAAATTATACATTACATATTATATTGCGGACTCACTTTAAAAATAATTAATAGTACCATAATTAAATGTGACATTTTGTGCTTTGTTTGATTGCTAGCATTAAACTTCTCGCTATGTTGAAATAAAACAATTAAGAATCAATAAGCTTAATAGGCTGAAAAAGGTTGTATGAAATTATAATTATATTACACACGTACTGTAAATTACATAAATATTACAGCGTATCTAAACAAGAATAAGTTATATCCTGTATGTGTTCTTTTTTTTTTTTTTTGCATACACAGAAATAATTCTTTGTAATTCCTCATATGTACTAACATAGAAATTTAATTTATAAATTGTGCCGTTTGAATGGATCTATTTAACTAATTATCAACAAATTTGTATTACACAGTTAATTTTCATGCTTATATTTACAGAAATGGGTATTTTTCGAGTGTTCTACAGAAAATTCAAACACAATCCATTCTTTTAATTTTAACTGCTTTGTAACTAATTCAACAGTTCATAGCATAAATACACGTCAAAAAAATGACTTTCATACTCCATCGGCAAGTCTATCGTGCTATCAAAAAGGAGTGCGTTATATGGCAGTAACATTTTTAATAGCCTCCCTATCAATATAAAAAAATGGAACTCAAAACATAAAATTATTTAGGGCCAAATTGAAGAAGTACCTAATTTCTCACGCCTTCTATTCTGTTGATGAATTCATGACACTCAATAATACTTAATGAAATTGATACTAAAACTTTGTGTTGTACTAGTAGACTATATTGTAAATCTCGTCTGTATATATTTCATCTAGACTGTGACTATAAATTAAGACTTTATAATAGTATTAAGTTTTTTGACTTGTCCCATATTCTAGTTGTAAAGCAATGTATGAATACCATGGAATGTTAATAAATACAATACAATACAATACAATACAACTCTTCAAAGCCGCGGTTACGTGTGTTTAAATTTCCATGGGTAAAACTAGTGAACGACAATCTTGAGAAATGGCCTCTCTGCAACTTGTATGCGAGTCTATCATCCTGTCCAGTTATCTGGCTGGTAGAGGTTACTATTTAGCTTGAAACTGAATTAATAACGAAACTTTCAATTATTTCAGTGAGGTGAAAAGGTAACGCAATGTCGAACATTTGCGGACTAATTCAATGAAATAGTAATAAATCAAACAAAACACTTCGTTCTCTGAAAGACCGTTTAGCGAGAAAATTATAATTTGTAGTGTTGTTTTATTTTGCATTCATTATGAAAACTCAGATTAAAATAAACAGTCTAAAACAGAACGCAAAAAGTAGCCTATGAATTATAATTTATTGTGTACTATGCAAATGCATTCTTGTAAAATTATGTAAACATTTTCCAAACATCAAAGAATGGTCATTCAGTTTGCACATCATCTTGTACATAGAGCCCTACTGTATTTTATAGCGTTTTCTTATCATCTCGTTCGTGTTTATTGGTCGAGTGTTTTTCTGAAGTCCATTTCTGATTGAATAAACAATTATCTTAAAACAATTCTCTAGCGTGACATGCTTCTTTAACCACATTACTCACATCCATTTTGTTTGAGATATATCGAAAAACATTTATCACTGTCTGGCGTTCTTCACGGAGTTTACTAAAAATAGTCTCACAGTCGTTTCTCTTTTCATGGTAATTTCTTTGAATTCTAGGAAAGGCTTTCAGTCGGAAAGAACTTACAAGCACTCATATTATATAAAATAGACTACCGCAATACAATTAACCTAAATAATTATGTTTCTCATATGAGGTAAAATTACTGCTTCTCCGACGTTTCTAATACTTACTTACTTTCTGGCTTTTAAGGAACCCGCAGGTTCATTGCCGCCCTCACATAAGCCCGCCATTGGTCCCTATCCTGAGCAACATTAATCCATTCTCTATCATCATATCCCACCTCCCTCAAATCCATTTTAATATTATCCTCCCATTTACGTCTCGGTCTCCCTAAAGGTCTTTTTCCCTCCGGTCTCCCAACTAACACTCTATATGCACTTCTGGATTCGCCCATACGTGCTACATGTCCCGCCCAGCTCAAACGTCTGGATTTAACGTTCCTAATTATGTCAGGTGAAGAATACAATGCGTGCAGTTCTGTGTTGTGTACCTTTCTCCATTCTCCTGTAACTTCATCCCTCTTAACCCCAAATATTTTCCTAAGCACCTTATTCTCAAACACCCTTAACCTATGTTCCTCTGTCAAAGTGAGAGTCCAAGTTTCACAACCATAAAGAACAACCGGTAATGTAACTGTTTTATAAATTGTAACTTTCAGGATTCTTTGACAGCAGACTGGATAATAAAAGCTTCTCAACCGAATAATAACACGCACTTCCCATATTTATTCTGTGTTTAATTTCCTTCAGAGTACGCACTTCCCATATTTATTCTGTGTTTAATTTCCTTCAGAGTATCATTTATATTTGTTACTGTTGCTCCAAGATATTTGAACTTCTCCACCTCTTCAAAAGATAAATTTCCAACCCTTATACTTCCATTTCGTACAATATTCTGGTCACGAGACATAATCATATACTTTGTCTTTTCGGGAATTACTTCCAAACCTATCTCTTTTTTATTTGAAGGATTCGTAACAAGCTGTTTTTCACGGTGATGGGTTGTTAGCCCTTCGCCCAACCCCCAAGCTGGAGGGAACACCCCTCATCATATTTGTCCGCGACTGCTTATTCAATATATTTACAGCTACCCTCCATATCTGGAGGCCGTCTCCTCGATCCGCAAAGGTGGCCTGGGTTCGAATCCCGGTCGGGGCAAGTTACCTGGTTTTTTCCGGGGTTTTCCCTCAACCCAATACGAGCAAATGGTGGGTAACTTTCGGTGCTGGACCCCGGACTCATTTCATCGGCATTATCACCTTCATATCATTCAGACGCTAAATAACCTAGATGTTGATACAGCGTCGTAAAATAAGCCAATTAAAAAAAAATCGATCCGCAACCAGAGGACGCGCCATGCCGTGGAGATAGGGACCCACAATACTTCCACAATGTGAAAATATGATCTTTTCGCTAAAACAAATGACTACACCACAAATATAGAAACATTCAGAATCGTTCACACATCACTGCCTCGTTGATTCTTGTTACATTGCTCTCAACATGATGTTAGTTAACATGCCGTTAGCGTTATTTTAACGAAGCTTGGTGAAACTGGGCCTAAGGTATTTGATGTTAATTCAAGGTATTACAGCATTCCAAGGTTTAGGTACCTACATTATGTACGGACAAAGAGACTGATCCCCAGCAATTCAATGTGATCGAAAGGGGTGATTGTGGTCCATTTGATACAGCATTACTATTTAAGGAAAGGGTGCTACATGGAGACATTTAACCGGGTGTGCAAATGTACTTGATATGTTGAGGCAGATATTGTTATTGATTAATAACACGAAGACAATACCGCTTGGTAACGGCTGCGTGTTGATTAGATATAACATGTGAGGCCGTACATATGGCTTCTAAATGAAATGGCTGTCCGACGGAAATTACCTGTAATAGCAATCCGATGGCCTGGGTCGTTACTGCTTTGTATCACCGCCATTGTATTGCCGAGTCCTCTGACTACACAGGAAACCCAGGGCTGCAATTACATCTATTGCCGCGCCTCATCTTTAATGAGGGAGTTGGCCCAAGTGTCGACGATACTCCGTGTCTTTGTACGGCTCACAAGGTTTTCAGCGTAATTATACCGATATTCTTTGTGTTATTCATCAGTAGACAATGGTGCCCCCCAAGTGCAATAACATTGGTTCTCTGGCGAAAAAGACAGAAAGAAACGTAATTACAGCTCTACACAAAGGACTCTGTGACAAAGAGAGAAATTAGTCACTATTCTGAAATGAGAATAAACATAAAATTGTAAAATACGATTGTTCTGTTATTATTATTATTATTATTATTATTATTATTATTATTATTATTATTATTATTATTATTATTATTCCGCTTTACATATGTATTTATTTACACAGAAAGTGAGCAAGCACCCGGTGGCAGTGGTATATACAATATTAACAATACACAATAAAATGATAAGCAATACACAATAAAATCTACAATACACAATACAATTTACAACACATATACAATTTTATACACAATACAATAAGAATACACAATACAATTTAACACAATAATAATAAAACATAAAATAAAATACCTAAGTTTACAACACAACCTACATAATTATGTATAGGTCCTACATAAGTTTCAATAGTCTTTCACTTTACTCTCATCTCATTCCCTGTAGTGGCACTATGACGCATTTCACTGACACTTTAGCACACATTTCACTGACACTCTGTAACACATTTCACTGACACTATAGAACACATTTCATTGACGCTATAAATTATCACTGATCGGAACTGTCCACTGCACTGTAAAACCATAACTTCACTGACTCACCTCGCTTCACTGATACAACAGTTCAAATAAGACAGATAATTACATCCTTATGCATACTTATCAACAGAACTACATTTAAACTAAACATTTCTAGTCTAAGGCCCTCTTACACGCTATTTTTAAATAATTTATAATTCAAACCAAGGAAGTAAACTCGTCAGGCTAGATAAATACATGTCACCTTAAAAAATTAAATGTTTAATGTCACCTTAATTTTAATTTTCACTTTATACACAACTTTTTAAATTATTCTTGAATCTCCTTAAGGAAGGACAGCCCTCAAAGACCGCTGCAGGTAGGTCATTCCAATCATTTATAGATCTATTTAAAAATGAGAATTTACCTACATCCGTTTTCTGTTTCCTACTATTATTATTATTATTATTATTATTATTATTATTATTATTATTATTATTATTATATCATCGTTGAATTAAACTTGCCAAATTTCAGCAACTGTTAAGGACAATCAAATCAACTCTATTACAGAAAGTTCGACCAGAAACAATTTTGAAATTCTATAAAGTTATGGCAGTCCCGGCATTATTATATGGATCAGAGACATGGTCATTAACGAAAGGACAACTTCGAAGAATAGAAGCTGCTGAAATGCGATTGCTAAGACCTCTTGCAGGATATACTCTTTACGACCATAAAAGGAACGCTGACATCCGAACAGAATTGAATATCACCGCCATTACGGATACTATAGAATCTTACCGCAACAACTGGTATGAACATGTATTAAGAATGCCCAACAATAGGTTACCCAAGAGACTATTGGACTATACACCTCATGGAAAACGAGACATCGGAAGACCAAGGAAGAGATGGAAAGATCAACTTTCTTCTGGAAGCGGAACAGGCCAGGAGGCCTAATCCAAGACTGTTATTGATGATGATATCGTCGTTGAAAAAATCCAAACATAGTCTTCTTCCTTTATTCTTTTTTTTTCATTCTTAGTCACGTACAGTATGGATGTACACATTAACACAAGTAAAATAGAAAGAAAAATCAAGAAATAAATTTAATAAATAAGCCTACATGTCGACCTGGTTGGCGAGTTGGTATAGTGCTGGCCTTCTATGCCCAAGGTTGCGGGTTCGACCCCCGGCCAGGTCGATGTCATTTAAGTGTGCTTAAATGCGACAGGCTCATGTCAGTAGATTTACTGGCATGTAAAAGAACTCCTGCGGGACATAATTCCGGCACATCCGGCGACGCTGATATAACCTCTGCGGTTGCGAGCGTCGTTAAATAAAACATAACAATTTTTTTAAGCCTACATGTTATAATTTCTGGATTTGGAGAACATAATAGTACTCTTGCTGTTATGTAACTGATCTAAGGCTTCTAATTCTCATAAAACTATTATTATTATTATTATTATTATTATTATTATTATTATTATTATTATTATAAACTGAAATAGTATGGTACCATAAGTAATGAATTTAAACTAAACTAAATCTTGCCAAATCGTCTTCAGTCAGTATACCGTGATGATAGTTATTCGGAAGTTTTAAAGTTGTAAGAGGTGTACCTCAGGGATCTGTTTTGGGTCCTTTGCTGTGTTCAATTATGATTAATTAGATATAACATTTCATTCCAGTCTGTACAAACCCAAAATAAAAATTTGGGCCACGTGAATTTTTCAAGTTCCAGTAATTAATGAGCATGGGCAGTATGTTATAACTGGAACTTGGAAAATTCAGGCGGTCCAAATTTCGCTTTTGGGTCTGTCTGTACTGTTTCCTGATGCCACAATTCTATGATACTGATAATGATGTCAATGACTTTAGTGCTGTTATGGCTAACTCGTTTAATAAAGTAAATATGAGGTTTCAGATTAACGGCTTTAGTTTAAATGTTGATAAAACTTAAAAAAGTTTATTTACTTTATGTCATTAAACTAATATTGAGAATTTTCGCACTATTAAACTTTTAGGTACGGTATTTCATTGATTCTAAATTAAGCTGGGACGCTCAATTGCTCATATGAATTCAATTTTTACTCTTTTGACGAGTTCAATTTACACATTTGAAACAGCTCATGCTTAAAGAATATCTTATAATGTGTATTATGCTTTTATAATAGTATTTTATTGTATGACATATTTTGGTTAATAGTTATAATACTTAAATTTATCATTAAATTAGATCTGATAACTGTGATCATGTAAAAAGATACAATTTTATTGCTGTCTTTACATGTCTACCGTCAGACTAACTAAAACAAAACGTACCGGTACTTTTAATGTCGTGGCTGCTGTGATTACCTCCAGAGACTTTTACTGTACATTTTTTAAGTTTAAACTTCCACTGCCTTGTTGGTTAATTATTAATAATCCATTTTATAACGTGACTGAATTTCTAGATTCTAATGTTGACGTATTGTGTGTTTCTAATATGTGTATTTTGTCTTGATTCTGTCTATGCATTACACTTGATAAACATGACAATAATAATCATTTAATCATTTGCGCAGTTAGTTAAACATTTCTTATTTCATACGTTATTTTGAGCTACAAGCTGCAATCAATATATTTACGAACTATACTTGTATTAGGATTGGTATTATTCGGGCTAGAGGGCCGTGTTCTGTTATACCAATCCTAATGATGCCGGCCGTGTAAGCCTATATTCTCAACTTGTACTTATTATACCATTAAACATACATGCAGGGGTCATCGAAGATCATTGCTTCTATGCCTGTTGAGTCGGCCTATAAAACAGCGTCAGATTGTCTTTAAGAACTGAGCTTCTACTCGTGATTTTGTTTGAGTAATGTATGTGTTCAGTTTGTATAGTTTTTGTGTGTGTTTAGTTTGTTTCCTTTTTGTGTGTTTAGTTGGTATAATTTATGTGTTTAGTTTGCATAGCTAGTTTGCGTGTTTAGTTTGTATAATTTACGTGTTCAGTTTCTATATTTTTTGTATGTCTTCACATTGTATAGTTTTTGTGTGTGTTTAGTTTGTATAGTTTTTGTGTGTTTAGTTGGTATAATTTATGTGTTTAGTTTGCATAGTTAGTTTGCGTGTTTAGTTTGTATAATTTACGTGTTCAGTTTCTATATTTTTTGTATGTCTTCACATTGTATAGTTTTTGTGTGTGTTTAGTTTGTATAGTTTTTGTGTGTTTAGTTGGTATAATTTATGTGTTTAGTTTGCATAGTTAGTTTGCGTGCTTAGTTTGTATAATTTACGTGTTCAGTTTCTATATTTTTGTATGTCTTCACATTGTATAGTTTTTGTGTGTGTTTAGTTTGTATAGTTTTGTGTGTTTAGTTGGTATAATTTATGTGTTTAGTTTGCATAGTTAGTTTGCGTGCTTAGTTTGTATAATTTACGTGTTCAGTTTCTATATTTTTGTATGTCTTCACATTGTATAGTTTTTGTGTGTGTTTAGTTTGTATAGTTTTGTGTGTTTAGTTGGTATAATTTATGTGTTTAGTTTGGATAGTTAGTTTGTGTGTTTAGTTTGTATAATTTACGTGTTCAGTTTCTATATTTTTTGTATGTCTTCACATTGTATAGTTTTTGTGTGTATTTAGTTTGTTTAGTTTTGTGTATGTTTAGTTTATGTAGTTTTGTGTGTTTAGTTGGTATAATTTATGTGTTTAGTTTTTTAGTTTTTGTGTGTTTAGTTTGGATAGTTAGTTTGTGTATTTAGTTTGTATTATTTACGTGTTGAGTTTCTATACTTTTTTGTGTGTCTTCACATTGTATAGTTTTTGTGTATGTTTAGTTTGTTTAGTTTTGTGTGTGTTTAGTTTATATAGTTTTGTGTGTTTAGTTGGTATAATTTATGTGTTTAGTTTGGATAGTTAGTTTGTGTGTTTAGTTTGTATAATTTACATGTTTAGTTTCTATACTTTTTGTGTGTGTTTAGTTAGTTTAGTTTTGTGTGTGTTTAGTTTATATAGTTTCGTGTGTTTAGTTGGTATAATTTATGTGTTTAGTTTGGATAGTTAGTTTGTGTGTTTAGTTTGTATAATTTACGTGTTTAGTCTGTATACTTTTTTGTGTGTTTAGTTTGTTTAGTTTTGTGTGTGTTTAGTTTATATAGTTTGTGTGTTTAGTTGGTATAATTTATGTGTTTAGTTTGGATAATTAGTTTGTGTGTTTAGCTTGTATAATTTACGTGTTTAGTTTCTATACTTTTTTGTGTGTGTTTAGTTTGTTTAGTTTTGTGTGTGTTTAGTTTATATAGTTTTGTATGTTTAGTTGGTACAATTTATGTGTTTCGTTTGGATAGTTAGTTTGTGTGTTTAGTTTGTATAATTTACGTGTTTAGTTTCTATACTTTTTGTGTGTATTTAGTTTGTTTAGTTTTGTGTGTGTTTAGTTTATATAGTTTTGTGTGTTTAGTTGGTATAATTTATGTGTTTAGTTTGGATAGTTAGTTTGTATTATTTACGTGTTTATTTTCTATACTTTTTTGTGTGTGTTTAGTTTGTTCAGTTTTGTGTGTGTTTAGTTTAAGATAGTTTTGTGTGTTTAGTTGGTATAATTTATGTTTAGTTTGGATAGTTAGTTTGTGTGTTTTGTTTGTATAATATACGTGTTCAGTTTCTATCCTTTTTTGTGTGTGTTTAGTTTGTATAGTTCTTTGTGTGTTTAGTTGGTATCATTTATGTATTTAGTTGGTATAATTTATGTTTAGTTTGGATAGTTAGTTTGTGTGTTTAGTTTGTATAATATACGTGTTCAGTTTCTATCCTTTTTTGTGTGTGTTTAATTTGTATAGTTCTTTGTGTGTTTAGTTGGTATCATTTATGTATTTACTTGGTATAATTTATGTGTTTAGTCTATAGCTTTTATGTTTAGTTTGTAAGTATAGTGTAAGCTCTCTTGGACTGACTTCCCAAGTGTAGCAGACTTTCAGCTCACCCTACACTACGGCAGAAGGCCGTTGCTCTTAGGGAATTCAGACTTTTCAAATTTCACATTATATGGTGTAATGCGAAGAGTACTCTGTGAAAATTTGGGAAATATAATATCACTAGCAATTGCCGCATAGATGAAATGCAATAGATCAGCTGTCTGCCTCCGAAATGTTCTTGCATTTACCCCGAAGAAACCTCTTGTCCTATTAGCTCGTGATCAATTTCAAGTTCCTGGCGTTGTAGAGTTGTAGTCCGTGAAATTCTGGTTTAGAGGGAAAACAATTTCACGTATCAATTTAAATGGTGACTGAAATAAAAGATCCTTAAAATTATTGTGGGAAATTTGTTCACCCCTGCATAATGCAATGTTATGTTGCGGCATTACACGCGTGAGCGCTGCGTAGCCCGAGTCTTTCGGGGTTGGTGGCTGTTTGCGCGTGGCGAATTAGTTACATAGCTGGTTGACCAACCGTAAATGCATGCAGTCAAATAGTTTTGTCTATGCACCATATTTAAAAACGCCGCCGGTGGGGATTAAAACAGTTGCTTGGCTGGTCGCTGACAGCCGTAACAATATCGGCAAAAAAAGTTTATCGAACCAAAAAGTAATTATGAATTCAGCCTGCACACAAGTAGTCAGGGACTGCGGAATCATCTGACGTCACCTTGACCCCGACGCTCCGCGGCTCAAATTAGGAATGGACGCCGAACAATGGCCCGCTGCTGGTTTCTAATGCTTCGCAAATTAGTATGCTTGCGTTCCAAATGAGGGCGTTTATAATGACGCTCTTGTTCTATCTTAATTGGAATAAATGGTCTGAGGTTCAGGTTAAGTAGCCTTTAAAAACAAAACAGCAGCGTCATGTAGTTTTCGTAGTGAATCGTGTAATTTTTTACTACGATCAATTAAAACATTCACACAGGTTATTTCAGTAACAGAGTTACAAGATACAGAATGTAAGAAACAATCAGAGATTTGAATACGCATTCGTTGGGAGTTGTGTCAGGCAAAATGCCAGAAATTGGCCCACAGCTTGTGTTTTTCTGAGACATGTTGTGGTTTCACATAAATGGCCCTGTGAACCACCATTATCAATATAATACACATTAGGGACCAGCTTAATTATTAAAAAAATTACTTGCATACAATGTGCACTAATTTTTCAACATCTTTAGTCCAATTGTGCTAATCAAATTAACAGCAAAAGTCGACAAACTCTAAAATTTACGAAAATTACAAGAACTAGGCCTACTTCTACCTGGGACCAACAGTAACAAATATACTCGGGAGGAAATTAAACACAGAATAAATATGGGAAATGCCTGTTATTATTCGGTTGAGAAGCTTTTATCATCCAGTCTGCTGTCAAAAAAATCTGAAAGTTAGAATTTATAAAACAGTTATATTACCGGTTCTTCTTTATGGTTGTGAAACTTGGACTCTCACTTTGAGAGAGGAACATAGATTAAGGGTGTCTGAGAATAAGGTCATTAGGAAAATATTTGGGGTTAAGAGCGATGAAGTTACAGAATAGAGAAAGTTACACAACACAGAACTGCACGCATTGTATTCTTCACCTGAAATAATTAGGAACATTAAATCCAGACGTTTGAGATGGGCAGGGCATATAGCACGTATGGACGAATCCAGAAATGCATAGGCCTATAGAGTGTTAGTTGGGAGGCCGGAGGGAATAAGACTATTGGGTAGACCGAGACGTAGATGGGAGGGTAATAATAAAATGGATTTTAGGGAGGTGGGATATGATAATAGAGACTGGATTGGTCTTTCTCAGGACAGGGACCGATGGCTTATGTGAGGGCGGCAATGAATCTCCGAGTTCCTTCAAAGCCAGCAAGTAAGTAAGTAAGGCCTCTTCATTTTTCGCGAATGAAGACAATAGTTTTTGCTAACATTTCTAATCTGGGTATATGTAGAATTTTGAAGGCCGTCAAAAGTTTCATTTGGTATTGTTGTTTGTTTAAATATGAACAAATGAAAGGAGGTCTACAATTACACAAGCAATAATTTTTGGACAGTTGAAAGGACTTCGTGAGCTAACCCGCTTACTAAATTTAATTGGAAATAAAAATTAAACATCTCTGGTTAGTTCATTTTCTTTGTTATAAACAAAATAAAAATTAAAACGTTTCTCTAATTTACATACCTACTTATACCTCATTCATACCTGTAACCTTTCGAATCTTAAATAAATGAAAATTAAATTCATATTTAATGATAATAAATTTCTGTAACATTTACCTATATTTTTTACAAAAAAAATAGTAACATCTTTCTTGCAGTTTCCAAATGAATTTCGGAACTTCAAATACTGCAATGATCCAGTACCTTCGAGCGTCTGTAAGTTATTCAGTTCATCTGAAAACTCACTCATTTGAATTTAGTTTGTATCTTGCTCGCATAAATTGATTCATAGTTGCTTTAGGGTATATTATTATTATTATTATTATTATTATTATTATTATTATTATTATTATTAACTTATTATTATTATTATTACTACTACTACTATTTCTTACCAATGTTTATTATTATCACATTAACATCATTACTTATCCAACTTTCATTATTTCCTTTCATGTTGTTTTATGGTCTAGATATTAATGTAATTAGTAATCATTTGTACCCAACAAAATTTTTATTGTAAATGATTTCCTACGTTTTCTTATCTTAATGTTTTTTCTTTTTCTTTCCAAGTGTCACAAAATTGTTTTGTTTACTTATTATTCTTTATGAATTGATTAGTAGGCCGATCTATCGAACCCTTATTTAGGGCGGCTTTTGTTTATACAAATTATCTATGTAACCAATTGTATTCAATTAGAATTCATTCATTCATTCATTTATTTTATTCCATAGATCTTACATGAGCAATGAAGCTTTAAGATGTGGAACATGTCAACATTTTACAATATTACAATTACAATTTTTACAAATTTTTTATAGTTTTACAATTTAGTAATTTTCTACAATTTTTACAATTTTGTACAATTTTTTTACATTTTTTTTACATTTTGGCGAGATGTAGTGAGATGAGATGAGGTCCGAGGATTCGCCAAAATATTACCCGGCATTTGCCTTTTCGGTGGGGGAAACCTCGGAAAAACCCAACCAGGTAATCAAATCAAAGGGGTTGATGCCAAGGACTCGCCATAGACCATCCGGCTTCAGTCCCACGGCTGGGGAAAACCTCCGAAGAAACCAAAGTCCAAAGGGGGATCCAACCCAAGCCCGAACGCAGCTCCGGATCAGCAGCCCAGCGAGTCTGTCGACTGAGCAACATCGATGGCTCTACTAAAAGTATACAATACATAGCCAATTAAATTTACAAACGCAAACGATCATTCATAAGTTGAGCTATAATTAGAGTCTGGCTGGGCGGAAGAGAAGGCTTAGCTCTGCCAGATTAAATAAATAATTTATTATTTTATTATCGTTATTATTATTATTAATATTATTATTATTAGTTGTAGTAGTATTAGTATTATTATTATATGAACTGAACCGTCGAACCATTTATGAAATCGCTGTATAAAATAGATGGAGAGGATTACAAGGAACGCTTTCTTTGATATATGACAAGTTTAGAATGTTTCTTTAAGTCTATATCAAAATCATTAAACAAGTTTTCTGCAGTATCAGAATATGCTTCTTAGAAGAGTGAAGAGAAATGAAATAGACACTCCTACTTGCTTCAGAAGGAAACTCTTTTTAGGAAAACACTCAAAACACGAATTAATGTTTTTTTCATGAGAAGTAGTTCTCTAACTCACAGAATGCAAAAGTATGATTACAACACTCCCTTGGCAACAAAATTTTGTAACGCACGTCGGCATTTGTAATAATTTAGCTATAGCTATCTACAGCACATGAAAACGCTTATATGGGACTTGTTTCATGCAGCTAATTTAATTCCTAATCCATAACGCTAAATGGCATTTAACAGCTGCCAAATATTCCACTCCAGAATTCGCAGATCTCATGAGAGATATGGACCAATACATACAGTTGGAATTTATTAGTGTGCATATCGAAGCTGAATATGTGCAGTTTCAGAATGTAGGAGTTAGTTTTGCGTAGGAGGTTGCGAGAGTTTCAACACCCAGGAAGAGAAGCATGCTGTATCTACAGACCAAGCAAAAATCATCCCACAGAACTGTAAGAAAACTGGTGGTTATTAAGAATGAAGAAGAAATAAATTTATCACATAATAATAAAAAATGTAATAATAATAATAATAATAATAATAATAATAATAATAATAATAATAATAATAATAATAATGTTGCAGTGTTTCATTTTAATCATAAAACTTAATTTTGTAGCCGTGCTCTGAGGTTACCATGTCTGACCTCACGTTCCCAAGGTTTAAACCCGTGCGGCTGTTGCTGAGATGTAAGGATGATAAAAATCATTCACAAGATATATCGCTGAAATGAGGAGAAGTCATAGTGACGTCATATATTTACTGCAAGTAAAGGGTTCAATATTCACGTGATTTCAGGCGTTAAACTTTCACTTTTAATAGAGTATCTACATAAAGTAAGTACAGTACTCTTTTACTAAAACCGAATATATTTCATATTAGTTTCAGTAGGGATTGATTTATTAATTCCTTTTACGTATGTTTTCATATTTAATTTGATTGATTTAATAGTTGATTTTTGTCATGTGAAGCATTCTAGAGCATGATGTCGCCTTAAAAAATCAGGAAGTTCCAATACGATTTTTAAAAGGCGAAAATATTATATATATTCATTTATTTATAACAGGGAAAAGTCCAAATTACCATAGACAGTATAAAATTGTAGCCTATAATGTACGAAATAAAAATGAAAAAAAAAACGAAGACAATGCCTAAATAGACTTACTGTCCACTCAAGCTACTATTTTACTTAAATTTTGGTGTCTTTTTTGTCTGCCTAATCTTAATTTTTAACGCCTTTGAACCTGATGTCTTTTCATAAGTTACAATGCGTGTTCGTTTTCTTTATAATAATAATAATAATAATAATAATAATAATAATAATAATAATAATAATAATAATAATAATCCGTGGCGCTACAGCCCACGAAGGGCCAAGACCGACCAGCAGGTTGCTGGCCTCACGGTCACATGCCGAAGCAGAGGTGGACGATCATCCAACCAGAATGGAGGTATGTGTGGTTAGCACGATGAGCCCCCCAACCGTTATAGCTGGTTTGCGTAACCGGATTTCGCTACCTATCGTAGCTCCCCAAGTGAATCACGATGCTGGGTGAGCACCGGTCTCATACACTGGCCGAAATTTAATGAGAAAATTTCTTCCCCCATGAGGACTCGAACCAGCACGCATTCCGTAACGCGAGTCCTAGGCAGGATGACTTAGACCACGACGCCACGGCGCGGGACGTTCGTTTGCTTTAGTATTCTTAAAGTCCGGATATGAACTAGTAACGCCCAATCTGGATTATGGAAGTAAAAATAATAATGTTTTTTTTTTCTGTAATTCATAGAAATGAAAAGACGTTAACGATAATATACCATATCTAATAAATATTTAAAATGAATTTTTATACAGGGACATCATTTTATTTTTACTAACATTTTTAATATTAACTTGCCTATACCTCTGGATCAACGCCGTTTGCTACCCCCTTCCACGACTGGAGTTCGATGATACTGGCGTAATATACAAACAAATCACTTTACTAGGTATAGGAGGGAAGAAAAGTAGTTCATCCATTTACGTAAAACAGGAAATATTGCGCTTTTGAGTTTGATCATTTTCATTAGGTTTTTGCTTAATCAAAATACAGTACAGTATTAACAATTAATGTTTTTACTCACGAACTGAGCTGTCCATGCGGACGTATTCATTATGCAGTGCATATTATACTGTCTACAGCACATTAGCGTACAATATAGAGAATAAAGTTAAATTCAAAAATAATCATAATATGGATATTTAAAAACATTTTTTAAAATGTGTGGCCGTTCATTTCGATATAGGCTTCAGTTATAATGTTCATATTATCGCACTATAGACTATTGTACCTAATCCCAATTACCAGTTTCGTTCTTCGTACTAGTAACTCATGTTGAAATAATTCTGTACCTACTCTATAAAAGAGTACCTTACGTAAATTCAATCTTCACTTCTGCCCGATCCGAAAAGACAAAATTACTCAGACATACTATCTACTGTCCGTCCAAGTGGTTATGTCGTAAGGTCGTAGAAAGGGAGGATATCACGTGACAGTTAATTACTTAACGAGGCCCTTTCATTTAAGTTATTTTAAACAGTTGTATAATATTACGTAGACGTCCAATTCCTAACAGAAATTAATGTTCTCAGAAAAGAGCTAAGACAGCCCAGCCACTAGCTGGCGAATAAAAGCTGGTGGGGGGGGGGGAAACCGGGATACGACGTAGACAAATGGACGACAGTACCTGTGCAAAAATGATTCAATATTGAAAGCTCTTTCGTCACTGGAAAACGCGAACATATTTTTGGAACGTACTGTTTACTATGACCGTAAGGCTACTATGACTGTATATGCGGTCTTGGATCTGTGTGGAGGACGGTTGAACTTCATTAGCAGAAGGGGTGGGAGTGAAGTACATTAAAAAACTCAAATTTCCTCGCCTGTAAGAGATGCATATTATGACTCACGTCCTGCATTTGAAGTTGTATCTGGTTGCATATTGACCGGGGCATCCGATGTGTCAACGATGCGGTGTAGGAACAGTATTGCAACGGGAGTCCTCTTATGCATCTTCTTCTGAAAATAACTCGTGCTGTATACAACAATAAACAACAGCAAAGTGGCTTTTGAACTTAAAGCACAACATTTCTCCGGTGTGCCACGCTCCAAGTACTTCGTGTTCCCACGTTGCATTAAATGCGCACGCTACATACATCACTTCCACTACCTGGTTCCGCAAGGACTGCAACGATAGAAGTGATGACGAAATCAGTAGCTGCAGCAGTGACGTAACATTATTGGTAGTAAAAGCAGAGGTGGCAGCAGTAGACTACTGACATTAAATAGTATTCATGATGACACAAAAACTGACAGTGGGGTGAACAAATCTTGTGATTGCGTGTAACATCTATACAGGAAATAGCATAAAAAATACAATTTGCTGTAAGATTTTAGCGAGTCTAATGAACGGGATGAAATAGGCAATAGATAAGTCAATCCTCCAATAATAATAATAATAATAATAATAATAATAATAATAATAATAATATTAATAGCAATAATAATAATAATTTATTTATTTATTTAGAATATTAACGTGCAAAAACAACAGCACACGGCCAATTACAGTTTAGCACGATACAAAACAGATCAAAACAACAAATGATGATGAGAATGAATCATAGAAAATGGCAATGAGATGAGATACAAACAATATAATAGTCTACATCAATCATTGATCAAATAATAATTATAAAATTATAAATTTAGTACAATGAGATAATTGAAATAATGGAATAGTCTACCTTAATCAATTGACCAAATGCAAGAAATAAAATGGACAAATAATTATAAAATTAGATCAGTGAGTTAGAAACTCAAAGATATACTACACATTAAATGGATCCAAGTTGAATCCATGCAAATTAGCATATTTAATGCATCTGCAGACCGGAGAGAGAGATTTAGGATTCTTATTATAAAACATTTTATGAAATCTTAAACCACTAGCAGGAATACAAAGACTGATATTGCTTGTGAAAGATTCACAATCAATATCGCCCTTAATGACTTTATAAAAAAATAAATAATCAAGATCCTGACGTCTGGTGAACAAACTACCGCAATTGAAATAATTGCATTTAATCTCATAGTTATAATCGGAATTTGGTAAAAATCTATAAGAACACAAGGAAATAAATTTTCTTTGAATATTCTCCAATTTAGCCGAGTCAGTGGAAGTAATGGAGTTCCATACAACAGATGCATATTCAAGCTTGGATCTAACCAACGTATAGTATAAAATTAATAAACACATAGGAGTGGAAAAAGAATAAGTTATAGACCTAATTAGACCAAGCATTCTTAACGAATGGGTATAAATATATTGCACATGATCATGGAAATATAATTTAGAATCATGTAGGACACCAAGATCTCTAATACAATCTTTCTTAGTAATTACGACATTACTGAGAGAATAGTTAAATTTTAGGGAGATAGTTTTCCGTGAAAAGGAAATAATAATAATAATAATAATAATAATAATAATAATAATAATAATAATAATAATAATAATAATCCGTGGCGCCACAGCCCGTGAAGGGCCTAGACCGAGCAGCAGGCTGCTGGCCTCACGCCCACATGCTGAAGCAGAGGTGGACGATCATCCAACCAGAATGGAGGTATCGTGTGGTTAGCACGATGATCCCCCCAGCCGTTATAGCTGGTATTCGCAACCGGATTTCACTACCTATCGTAGCTCCACAAGTGCATCACGATGCTGGGTGGTCACCGGTCCCATACACTGGCCGAAATTTCATGAGAAAATTTCTTCCCCCATGAGGACTCGAACCAGCACGCATTCCATAACGCCAGTCCTAGGAATAATAATAATAATAATAATAATAATAATAATAATAATAATAATAATAATAAACCAAAATGGAAGGCATTATTATTAACCCTTAAATTGGCAACACTTCATTTTTCACACCGATGGTCTCACCTTAATTCCATGGTCTAGAGGAAAATCTTTAATTTGGGACTCCACTTGCGTTGACACTCTAGCTCCATCTTACTTGCCGAATACCTCCAGACACGCAGCATCTGCTGCTGAATTAGCCGTGAAAAATAAAGTCAATAAATATGCTCATCTTTTAGACAATTATAATTATCTTTGTCCCCTTTGCTGTGGAGACCTTCGGTCCTTGGAGTCATGACGCTAAAGTTTTGGTATCTCAAAACGGCCAAATTTTGATCTCCATTACTCTTCCCGAGTCCTGCCCTTTGGATGAACTCTTTCTCTTGTAAAATTTATTTAATATTCCGTATGTAAATATTTGTATTTGTATTTTGTTTTATATACTGTATTGTTCAAATTGTTAAATTTATTGTTAAATTCATATTTTTAATTTCGGGGAATAGTTTTTTTTATATACAGAGAATATTTCTGTGTATTAGTACAGACATCTAGTGAAGACTAGAGGTATTAAATGTGAAGTTGTCTGTAATGTTTGTTACATGTGCTGATAAATTTATATTTCATTTTCTGAGAACTCTTGGAAATTAATTTCTGGTAATATTATGGATTTTGGTGCCAAATAATAAGGAAAGTGAAGTTACATTTATTACATGTTCTGTATTAATTAGCGTGAAATTGAAATTTTCTCCAAATATGTGTTGAAAAATTTTCACACTAGTTTATTAAACCGTGTCGGACTGTAAAGAAAACAACTATCGCAATGCCCATATTTTATATGTTGTACAAACCAACGCAACCAAACGCAGCACTTTTAACGCTTGTGTAGTATAGTCATGCAATTATACAAGCGATCATATTACCAAAAACTAAGGCCGGGATTACGATCGACGTTCGTTTGCGTTGGGTTACGTTGCGTTCATCTGAACGTTGAATTTCTACCGAACGTTCAGAGGCTGTTTATTATGATCGACGTTCGTGACAACTATCACGCTCTGCCGGCCATAATGAGTACTGAAATGCACACGTCAGTCAGTCAGTCAGTCAGTCAGTCAGTCAGTCAGTCAGTCAGTCAGTCAGTCAGTCAGTCAGTCAGTCATCTGATTATGATAAACATTGAATTTTATGGTAACTTTGAGACCTACCGGTATTACAAAAATATTTTACGACAGAATAATATAGAATGACGATAATAATAATAATAATAATAATAATAATAATAATAATAATAATAATAAAACCATATACGAGGGAAAACTGTTGTACCTTGAATACCTTGAAACACTTTTCACATTTTTTTTTTTAATTTTGAGAAATTAAATTTTTTAAATGAAAAAAGCTTGAAATAATTATTGAAGTTTCCTTTACAACTTCCTGTATGTATTTTCGTGTTCTACAGATCTGTTAAGGAGGAAAAAATAAAATAAAGGGATATGTAATGTGTTCGAAGGTATAACAGGTTCATGTACCTTGGAATATACCCTTTCGTAATTTGGGACACATGGAATATGCATAGGTGGGAATATAGCTGTAAAAACTGACAATCATTTTTTTAATATATTTCCCATAATAAACCAGAGTGATTGAGATTTTATTCCTTGGTTTTGTGTTAGAAAACATATATCAATGAACGAAATGTTTACTTCTGGTACTAAAAAAATTGTTTCGTCCACAGAACTCACACTTTGTAATATATCAAACCGAAATTACGACCAGAGCTACTTAGCGACTTTCTCTACAATCTACTTCAGTTTGAGTCCTCTAGGTAGCAGCAAAAATTAAAAAAAAATATATATATATATATATATATATATATATATATATATATATATATTCAAAGCTATACTATACTGAAGGTACAACAGTCTTCCCTACTAAATAGCTGGACTAGTGCGAATTACGAATATATTATTTGTGAGTTAAAAGCCCCTTTGTTTCGGGTTAAAATAAAATAACGTAGAGCTGGGACGAGATGTTATGGCACCAACATGCGCGAAGTTTCAAATTGCCGGCCAGCAGGGTAGAGGAATGGGGGTTGTTTGGGTTACGGTTTTCAAGCTCAGAGTGGCAGGCATATCAGTTTCACCTCTTTCCAAAAACATTCGTCTTACCTTAGTATCACCACTTTCCTACTCAAGAGTCCGAAGGTACCTAATGGAATTACGCCCGCTATTCCATCTTTACATTCTTATTCTCCGTCCGAATCAGACGACTGATCTGTGCTGGAATCAGATCTCCCTAAGTTAATGGAAATGTTCTAAAAAATACTGTCCATCACGTGCTCAATTTCAATGTAATTATTCTCTACTTTCTTCACATAATCATACACTGATATCCATTTTTGGAAGAAGCGATTGCAGAGTCGGCCTCTGCTTATGCGTAGCGTAGAAATTATAAATGAGTCTTCTCATGACTTCCTCATCAAAACTGTCTACAGCTGCAACAATCTTCTTCTTCGGCTGTGATTTTTCCGGACTGGAGAAAGATCTGCTGTTCCTGCCTCAATATTTTTCCCTTCTTTCCTGATTCTTGCCAAGGTTCGCTTTGAAATACCAGTGGCAGCCAGTACTCTTGCACACACGCTTTTCAGTGGAATTGGTATTCCGTTTACAGCCTCTTCTGACATGAATTTCCATACATTGTATGCTATTTCATGTCCTTGACTATGAACTACTCTATGATTTCACACCTTAGACAATGCCATAATGAGGGCGCTCAGAAGGACAATGTTTTCAGTATTAGCAATAGCGGTAGTAGCAGAACGATCTGAACACTCGGAATGCTAGTAACCAACTAACCCAACACCCCTCCAGTTGAGTGTGAGGACGAGTCCAAGCAAACGAACTAAAATGCGTCCCTCGCGCCGGTGTCATAACTTCTCGTCCTGGCTCTATCTAAAATAATGTAAATAAATTATTAAAAAAAGTAAGTTTAACCAAGGCTCGAACCAGAGCCCACCTATACCACGACCAGTCTCTTGACCATCACGCTACGGAGAGATACGAAATGCAATTGTTGAATTATGTGTTATGAAGGCTTTTATGTTTGCTGCCTATAATGTTTAATCGTAAACAAAATGTGTTTTATGCCATATAGAGGAAATTGATTTGGCCACACATTTTATGATCGATAATAAACCCCTTAACACTCTGCTCTATGCAGATGATGTAATTATATTAGCTAATGTCGCATTTTCCTTGATGTACCTCAGCAGGTTGATTTTCATATTTTTCCATCCTTACAGTTGGATCAATTATGAATCCGCTTGTTGATCTTGTCGGATAGCGATGATGTCAATGCGCCTTGTAGATCCATTTGTGGACAAACCATGGACCTCTTCCTCCACGTGGCAGTCTTTTCCTCGTAGGGCCGATGCTAGGAGGGATCGAATCTTGTGGTGACGACTATTTCTCAGCAGTTCTCCATGAGGACAAGCTCCCAGAATGTATTGTGAAATTTTAATATTCCTACCAATTTTTTTTATATTTTTCTATTAAAATTATAGCATATAGCCTATTAAACTGTTGTATCCTATGGGATACTTTGCGAATTGAAGGGTTAACAGGACACGTAAAGAACTGTTTTTGAGGCACATAAAATTAACAATTAACTGGAATAATGTATATAAGCAAATTGGACTATCCCGCAAATATTGTTGATTTCCTATGTTTTCTTATCATTTAACTTATCTTAATGTTTTTTTTTCTTTCAAATTGTCACATAATTGTTTTTAATCATTGTTCATTGTGAATTGATTAGTACGCCGATCTATCGAACCAATATTTAGGGCGGCTATTTTTATAAAATTATAATAATAAATTATTTGTCCATCTGTATGTGAGTAATGCCCCTGATCACATATAAGGTACACGTACCAAATAACGCCACCTTAACACTTCAGTCACTTTTGCTCTGGAAATAAGTTATGTACAAACACGAAAATTATGAAATGGAAACTTTAATCTTATCTTTACAAAATAGCATAACGAAAATGGATATATTATATACCGAACAAGAATTAGAACTGAAATAGTAAAACTTTGTAAACTGGCGTTGTCAGGAACAGGTTGTCCAATTAACGCCACCTATTTTCTAGTAACCTATACACTTATAATTGTTAATTAATTATTTTTCCTAAGCAACACAAATTGAACTAAGCGACTAAATTTGAGTTTCTGTTAATAAAAGATACAAAATCACTCAATACTAATGAAAGATTCTTGATCTCAAACTGAAACGCCAGATGGATTAGGAAAATATGTTTTCCAGTGAGTCCTTACTTTAAAAAAAAGAGACAATGTGACACAGTAGAAAGTTATTAAACACAAAAGCATTTACCTTAGTTTAATATGGATGTTTTCCAATAAGTAAAACAAAAAAATTAAGTTATGTAAAATAAAAAAAAATAAAGAGTTCGATAAGCATTTGAACCAATATCATCACTGCACATTCTGAACATTTGTAAGTTGAAAGCTTAGTGATTTTCCTGATGTTTTCATACTGATGCTGTACTGTCAGCCTTAGTACTAACATAACCTAAAATTTTGTCTGTAGACCTTTAACGCCACAAAATAAAATATTGCCTCTTACCTTGATATAAGAACAGCCATTCACTATCAACACACAACAGGAAAATGATGGAATATAATGTCACTCGTAAATGTCAGCGGACAGCTAGTAACTCATTTCATCACTAGATTGCAAGCGAATGCAGGCTGCAGTAGTGCACTACCGAAAACTTGTGTCGTTAACAATTTTTAATAGGGTGGCGTTAAAGGTATACATCGCGTTATTTGGCTCAGGGACCTTATATCAATTTTCACCCTCTATCTATTTGTCTCTAACATGATGAAGTATGAATGTACACATTTCTTCTGTTTAATATTTGAAATACAAAAGACTAATAATTGAAGTATTTATTGGTGGGCAGATTTTACCAACCCCTGGTATTTCGAGTGACCCAAATTTTTAAACATTTTCAAGCCTGAAGTCTGTGAGTATTGTCCATTGTTGTAACTACTTTCAATGCTGTTAGAGTCGTTGACTGGTAAAGAGAAGAATTGAAACAGTTTCTTGCAGTGTGGAAGCTTGAGTTAGTAAATTTGTACTTTCTTATTAGTGTTTATTCAAATCTAGTTGCATTGAGGGATAAAGAACATAAACATGAGTTGTTTTATGGGTAATAGTAGGCCTAATGTTTTGGGTGAACGTTCCAGTGCTATTGGAAACTGAAAGAAAGTGGCTGTGAGAAAACTAATACAGCAGTGGTTGGTGAAGGTGAATCAAGTTCTAGCTTCCAACAAGAAAGTTGTTTACAATGCAACCAAAGCCAATGTCAGGTGTGGAAATTGTGAACTTAAATTATGTAAAACACATTCAGATAATAAAGTTGTGTGTGCTGGAGCATTTTCTCAAAAAGTGGTGTAGAATCACTGGAAGGAAAAGCTGATGTGCATTTTTTAAAGTAATGTGAACATTTTTGGTGACTATTACGCTTTACTACGCCATACTACTTTTGACCAATAAAACGGTACGGAACGAGTGTTTCAACCAATCATGGCTGCTTATCCTACAATTTTCATCACCTCCCTAGCACTTGTTTGTTTTTATCACCTCTCTAGCATTTGTTTATTTGTTTACCAACATTGCACTGTCTATAATTGTAACCCATTAAAATGATTCATGTTTATTTCATTGTTCTTAATTAAAACTTTTCTATCATTTATCTTGTTTATATTATATAGCTTCTGCTGTATAAGATTATGGATAGTCACGTATCAGAGATTGTTTAATATAGTATTGATAATTGAAGTGGAATGCATTTTTTAAATAAAAATGAAACTGAATCAACAAAGCCTTCTTGACTAGTAATCGTCCATAGAGTTCAATGAAGATTGTATAGTTGACACAACTTGTAACAAGAGAACAGATCATAACACACTATTGTCATGTGGCGGAATATTTGTAATGATGAGATGGTACAATAATACATTTTCAACATAGTTTAGTATATATTTTATTAAGTCAATCAATATTGTATTGTATTAGTGTACTTTATTTCTTCTAATCTTTATATACTTTCTTCTAATCGTGTAACAGTCAATTAAATCCCACTCGAGTTTCAATATTCTCTAGATAAATCAAAATCTCTAGTGAGATTACTGTAGATAAAATTTAATTAAACGTATTGAAAATCTTAAAAAAAAGGTAATTTTTCAATGATAATACAGTAATATAATAATGCAATTTCTGTTAGACTAGAAGTAATATCACCACAAGAAAAGCCTGGAAAGCACTACATTTCTCTATGCGTATTCTGAAGATATGTAACTGGACGTCAAAAGAATTAGCGTACAAAACCTTTGTTAGTCCAATTATGGAGCAGTAGGTTGGGATCCGTACAGACAAAACCAAATCGATTCAATAGAATAGTTCCAACGCAAGGCTGCAATATATGTCAAAATGGAAAAGGGACATGGTGAGGAGATAGTAAAAGACTTAGGGTGGGAACTTCTCAAATCAAGGCGACGAAAAACCAGACTCACCGCATTGTTCAAGGCACAAATGGGACACGAAGCATGGACCGACATCAATGCTAGATTAGCAACACCATCATACTTAGGCAGGGCTGATCATATCAGGAAGTTTAAATGTAGAAAACAAAGAACAGACGTGGAAAAATTTTCCTTTGTTAACCGCACAATAGTAGACTGGAACAGCTTACCTGCGGCAATCTTTCAGGGTGGTCCTCTCAAAATCAATACATTTAAGGACAGGTTGAGAAGATTAGACTGAAAATGTAATTGTAGGTGCAATGTAATTATCTAAGCTGTGTCACGTAATTAATTAAGTTGATATGTAATTAATGAAGGTGATATGTAATTAATTAAAATGATATGTAATTAAGTTGATTTGTAATTAATTAAGGTGATATGTAATTACTAAAATTGGTAATAGGTGAAATAGAAG
The DNA here is from genome assembly GCF_040183065.1 of Periplaneta americana. NCBI lineage: Eukaryota > Metazoa > Arthropoda > Insecta > Blattodea > Blattidae > Periplaneta > Periplaneta americana. Next base: position 129,695,326 of record NC_091133.1, read on the forward strand.
TACTTAGGTTTACTTCTGCTTATTGTAGGCGTTATTATAGAATAGTTTTTATTTATAGTCTTATGTTTATTGCATCTATTTATTTATAGTTAGAAATAAATTTAGGTTTATTTTATTTTTATTGCTGTAATTATTGTATTATTGTAATGGTATTATTGTATATTACATACCACTGCCATCGGGTGTATACCCAATAATTGTAGTGTTAAATACATACCTACATATATTTATATTTAATTTTTATTTACCCACCCTTCGTAATCGAAGTCACAAAAAATATCTTGATAATCCTAGGATTAACGAATCTTGTTACGTAATATACAGTAGATCTAATTATGTTTTACCTGATTTTTAGAAACATTAGTACTTATTAAGCTTGGTATTACAAACAGGAAATTGTATAAACTTAATTTTCTACCGATAGCCATTTCCTTCTTTTGCGGAGTTCTATTTGATAATCTGTATAACAACGTGGGATGGCCAAGGGGAATATACGAACACGTGGAAATGGGCGCATCGTTCTCGGAGGAGGAAACGTGATCCCGGCGAATAGGATCTCCTTGGAACGGCAGCTTGTTCGTCTCCACTCCGGCCCGCAGGTCGCGTTCTCCTCCTCATTCAGCAGGGTTGGTTGCCCGCACATTGTAATAATGAGGATGACCCAGGGGGCTCCTAATGTGGCCCTCAGGAGTCATGCTAACCCGGATGTGACATGTGCGTTCTCGTTAGCCTGCTTCATTATCCGTGTACCGAGTGTCACCGCACAGCGAGCACAGCACAGCTACACGCAATTTACGTGGCACAAGTATTTTATGAAATAGAACCAACTATTTGCATACAAATAAACTACAGTCAATGACAAATAAAGAAAAATCAAGACTTTGACATGCAGAAATGAGGTTTCTGATGTCAAATACTAGTGGAAACACTAGTAATAATAATAATAATAATAATAATAATAATAATAATAATAATAATAATATTTTTTTTTTATTTTATTTTATTTATTTATTTATTTAATGTGCTGTACAACAGCCAGTGGCCAATTACAGTTCAGCACAAATATAACAAAAACATAAAACAAAAATAATTATTACACATAAATATAATTACAATTACAATAATGACGATGAATGGATAACTAAGAATACTATGAGACAATGTTAATTGAGTATAATGCCTAAAAGAATACATAAATGATAAATCGTTGTCAAGAGCAAACTAAGTCTATACATTGAAGGGATCGAATTCGCAGCCATGCATGTTGGCATTTTTAATGCATCTGGAGACTGGTGAAAGAAATTTCGAATTTCTAATATAGAAAAGTTTGTGGGCTCTCATATCTTTTGTTGGAATACGTAAGGTAATATTGTTTAAGAAAGAGTCACAGGATATATCACCTTTGAGGACTTTACAAAAGAACAGATAATCTAGCTCATGGCGTCTAGCATATAGATTTTGACAATTAAAATATTCACATTTTCTCTCATAACTATACCCGGAATTAATGGGCAGAAATCTGAATGAACATAAGGATATAAATTTTCTTAGTATATTTTCTAATTTAGCCGAGTCCGTAGTTGTAATAATAATAATAATAATAATAATAATAATAATAATAATAATAATAATAATAATAATAATAATAATGGCTTTATTTAACCTGGCAGAGTTAAGGCCGTAAGGCCTTCTCTTACACTCAACCAGGATTAAAACTTGCTTACATAGTTGAACATACAACTGGATCGGGATTAAGTAATTACATACTGATACAATTTAGGTACATAATGAGATCAAAAGAGGTAGTTACATAAAATTTATCTCATAAAATAAAAATAAACATAGTGGAATACATATTAATGTTGTTAGAATCAAATACGAACCACATAAAAACAGAAGCCGATAATTCAATAAAAAAATGTACACAGTAGAAATAAAAATAAACACATTAGTATACTTAGATTACAAGTAAGTAAGTAGGATTCACATAATTAAACCAGAAACCGACAATTGAATAAAATGTACACAAAAATAGATTAATAATAAAAAACAACAACACAGTGGGATACATATTGGCGTTAAGTGATAAATAAATACGATTTAGATAATAAAAATAAGAAGAAAAAAATAAAGATAAATACAGTGGAACATATTCCATTAAATATTTGCAACGCGTTAGGTCTGGCATCTCATCATAAGATATTTTTCTAATTTACATTTAAAGGAAATTAAAGTTCGGCAGCCCTTGACTTCAGGCGGCAGAGAATTCCAGTGACGAGAAGTAGCAACAGTGAAAGATGAGGAATAAAGAGATGATGTGTGCAGTGGTATTTCTAGCTGTTATCATATTGTGACCGAGTATTTAAGTTATGATACCGAGAAAGACTGTGGAATCGGACAGATAAGTAAGAGGGAGTAGAGGTGTGCAAAATTCGGTATAAGAGAGAAAGGGAATGTAACTTTCTCCTCTCATGTAATGCCCCACTTCGATTATTGTGATTCTCTACTGACTGACCTCAATGTCAACCAGTCGCAAAGATTACAATGTGTTCATAATTCTTGTGTTCGCTTCGTCTGCGATGTCCGTCGCGCTGACCACATTACCCCATCCTTCCAAACTCTAAACTGGCTACGGCTTAACGAACGTAGAATTTTTCATTCTCTTGTTATCCTTTTCCAAGTCCTTCACACCTCTACACCTACCTACCTTGCCTCCCGTTTCAGTTACCTGTCATCATATCATAATCTCTTCACACGCACGCAAAATAGCCGCATACTAGCCATACCAACACATAAGACATCATCGTATTCATCATCATACACAATCTCGCTCTCGCGCTTGTGGAATACCCTACCCAGTGACATCAGAGACTGTCGGAATTTAGTAGCCTTCAAAAGCAAGCTTATTAAGCATTTTCTTACTGCGTAGAGTAGGTTTAATTTGTACTTAATCAATAAAAGAAATGCTTCTCTCTTCTTAACTTTTACAATAAATTGTCTAGCTTTTATTAATCAGTTAATCTTTTAGTACTTTGATTTTTATTGTATTTGTAAATTTAATATTAATTGTAATTATAATTGTAGTTGTAATCCCCTGGTAGAGGAGAAAAGAAGGCCTGATGACCTTATCCCTACCAGGTTAAATAAATAAATAAAGTAACTAAATAATAAATAAATAAATATATAAATGAATGAATAAATAAATAAGTACATAAATGAATGAATAAATAAAGACATAAATGAACGAATAAATAAAAAACTAAATAAATAAATGAATAAATAAATAAATGAATAAATACATAAATGAATGAATAAATACATAAATGAATGAATAAATAAATAAATACATAAATGAATGAATAAATAAATAAGTAACTAAATAAATAAATACATACCTACAATCCGTAACGATATTTGTCTTTGGTGTAAGTAAGCGCAAATTTGATCCAGAGCGATGATTGTGAAGAGTAATAAGAATAAGTATTCCTACGGCGCACTGTAGCGTCGCGGTTAAAACAAAAACCAGAAGGTCGCGTGCTCGATTCCCCATACGGTTGTGAGTAGACAGTGGATGCGGGATGACTTATCGTTGAATGTAGGTGCACATTTACTATATGTTACATTTTTTTCATTCAGACAATTGGCTCAACAGGTTTTCAACGTAAACAGACGACGTCAGCATGCTACTGTATCTCCGTACAGTCAGAAGGAAAAGAAAAATAACGTACTGTAGCACATACCTTGCAAGGTTCAGTCCTCGTCATCATTGATGCAATTACCAGCGTCAGTAAACGACGATATATTCTCGTAAGTTGTCGAAGCTGAATCGTCTTCGCCTATCGCTTAAACAGTTTTTGTGTCCAGAGAATTTCTGAAGAAAAACTCTAAAATGGGGATCACTCAATTTCTTTAGAGGAATATTTGTACTGACCATGATAATGATGATGATGATGATGATGATGGTTTCTCAGATTTCATTTCAACGCATTTCCTGTGCGATGTACTGTTGCAATGTTTCTCTATAGCCTGAGTTCTTCTGGTTTTTATTTCAATTTTACATACATTACACACGATATTATCTTCATTAATACATAGCCTAAAATGTTACTCCCATACTTCTTAATTGCATTTCGTATCTCTGAGCGAATTTAACGTTTTGACTTCGACATTATGAATGGATCAGCACTACATTATTCAACTCGTACTAAATACTTGAGCAGGATAACACAACTGCGCACATTGCGTTGCAATGTGAACCGGGGTTCCTTCGTTATGTACGCTGCTGTACTCGCCAGGTACACAAAAGACGGACGGCGCGGCAGTGCCATATACTCCGATACGAAACAACTTCACTTTTCCTTAAGTCATCCCGCATCCACTATCTAGTTGTGATGCAAGTAAAGATCGGAATCTTAGCCACTGCACTTTGAAGTTAAGTGAGTACGGAGTTAATTAGACAAATGACGACGAAGATTAGTGGCGCGTGGTGCTGTACGATGAAAACAGACGATTCCCACATCAAAGAATGATTTCAAGAGTAGGACTGTGTTGTGTATTACAAAAGAATAAACGTAGTATTTGCTGTAAACTTTTAACTTAAAATGCTTCTGTTTTACTGATACTACTCTTAATGAAATGTTTAAGCATATATTACAATAACCTTTGATGTTAAATTTTTACTTAAAATGTTATTGCATCAGACGAACTACTATTAACAACATGTTTAAGCCCATATTACAATAATATCTGGTGTAAAATTTTAACTTAAATATTTGTAGTCTAATGTATTTAGCTACTGACACACCCTTGCCCCTATTGCTTACAGTTTAACTGGATTGCGTCCTCCACTACTCCTCACAAACAAACTACACTCGCAACGCGCACACATTGCAAGCAACGGGATATTTATCTGGGTTCTAATGATTATGGCTTTAGTTGAACAACGATGTCAAAAAATTGACTTTCCAAAAACTGGAGTTAAAGTATTTAAATTATGTGTTTTACATAACAAAACCAAATCGATTCAATAGAAAAGGTCCAACGCAAGGCAGCAAAATATGTCAAAATGGGAAAGGGACATGGTGAAGAGATAGTAAAAGACTTAGGGTGGGAATCTCTCAAATCAAGGCGACGAAAAACCAGACTCACCGCATTGTTTAAGGCACAAATGGGACACAAAGCATGGACCGATATCAATGCTAGATTAGCAACACCATCATACTTAGGAAGGGCACATCATATTAGGAAGTTTAATTGTAGAAAACAAAGAACGGACGTGGCAAAATTTTCCTTTGTTAACCGCACAATAGTAGACTGGACAGCTTACCTGCGGCAATCTTTCAGGGTGGTCCTCTTAAAATCAATACATTTAAGGAAAGGTTGAGAAGATTAGACTGAAAATGTAATTGTAGGTGCAGTGTAATTATCTAAGCTGTGTCACGTAATTAATTAAGTTGATATGTAATTAATTAAGGTGATATGTAATTAATCAAAATAATATGCAATTTACTTGATATGTAAATAAATTAAGGTGATATGTAATTAATTAAGATGATATGTAATTAAGTTGATTTGTAATTAATTACTAAAATTGGTAATAGTTGGGTGAAATAGAAGTAATTATAAGTTAGGTTTACTTTTGCTTACTGGAGGCGTTATTATAGAATAGTTTTTATTTATAGTCCTAGGTTTATTGCATCTATTTATTTATAGTTAGAAATAAATTTATGTTTATTTTTTCTTTTTTTTTCTTTTATTGCTGTAATTATTGTATAATTGTAATGGTATTATTGTATATTATATATCATTGCCACCGGTTGTATACCCAATTGTAATGTTAATAAATACATACATACATACATACATACATACATACATACAAATAAACGACCCGATGTGGAGCTTTACATAATCAACTGGACAGTTGCAGAGTTTCCTGACGTATGTCTGTGATATCTATGTGGATGCAAATAAACTCGTAGAATTTAAGTAAAGTTATTCCTGCCAATCAACAGAATCAGTAAGAAAATAGACATTGAAATCGCACTGCACAATGAGTTAGTTCTGCTCCTACTGAGAAGATGAACAAACATGGCTCCAACTCAAAATTATTCGATTAGTTCAACACTACGAGAAATCTTTCAGTTGAAAGAATGACACTTTATGTGGGTATTTTCAATCGGAAATATTTCCGTCACCTGAAGTCATAATCTGTGCAGATTTAACAGAGCTCTTGTACAAATGACGCGATGGTCATCAGAGCTATTGGCAAAAATACGCATGAAGACTTGTTTGTTTATTGTTATTTGCACAATTGCCATGACGTAAATACACAAACAAAACACAGAACGCCGCGCGTGTGTTTATGGGCGCTGCAGTCGGATTATTCAGAATTTCCAATTCCCAAAATGAGTTCTGAATAATTTTCATAGAGTGGAAAAAATACCGCGTATATAAAATCCTATAGAGAACGCCGCGAGCCGTTGATTGGAATCCAGTAACGTGCAATACTGTTATTTGTACGTTTAAACGAGTGAGAGAGGAATTATAATATAATCTGGGGATTTCGGGTACTTCCAATCGTATTTTTTGCAAATAAAACAAATTTAGTGACTCCACACTTGATGGGTTTTAAATGAAAATAAAAACCCTTACTCTACTTGCGAAGGGAATAATTTGATTGAATTTTTATGCTCTTACACGATAAACGGCGATTATGCAAGTAATATTATTCGAGTTCATCTCTAATTGGAACGCTTTTGTCGGCATTCCCCCGTTATATTGCAATATCAACTGAATGGTGAATTTGCAAAACGACTTAAGTCCACATTTTGGGGGTTTTGAGTTGAGAGCATGATTATCTTACTGTGTGCAAGGGGCATCGTTTAGTAGCAGAACGACTTTAATCCACGACTTCTGTATAGTTTTTATTAGCAGCAGAATGTTAGGTTGAGGCGTGAAACGACTTTAGTCCTGGACTTAAGTTGTTTTTCCTGTCAAGTACTGAAGAAACTTAAATATAATGTAATTTTAATCATACACTCAGCTGACAAATTGTTCTTTGTCTGTTGTCATTGGTAATTCTTTCCGAACTTATCTCACGTTTACCATTCCTTCCAGTGCATCCTTCAGTAGGCAGTTCTATTCAGCCAGTGTGACACAACCGATTCCCTTTCTAGTTCTTGATCATTTTCAGCATCATTCTTTCTCCATACTTTCCAACACAGAAGTTTTTCCCCGATCAATGAAACCAAAATTCAAGATATTCATAAAATGTTTAAGTAATTTCGTGATGAAGAAAATAATGTTGTCCAACAATTGCAATAAGGTTATTTTATGATTTTGGTATAAATACATTTAGTTAAACATCTTTATGTGTCAGTAAGCTAATAATTATGATGCATGATTGAAGTTAATTTGCAGAACAACTTAAGTCCTAAAGATAATTAAATTTTTTGTGACCTGAAGAAGAATACAAAAGTATGAATTTTTATAATAAAACTATTTCTCTTACATATAAAAAGTTATATTGTAACAATATATGGTTCAGCGAGGCTAAAAACAGTTTTCTTTAATTTTCTCAAAACTACTTCTAGGGACTTAAGTCGATTTGCAAATTCACCATTCAATTGCGGACTTTAAATTCCACGAGCGCATACTAGGCCTACTACGAGTATCAAGTACATTAATATATATTAATTATGAAATAACAATCACATCTGCATGCTGTAACACATCTTAAAGAGATGGGAAACTACACTTCTTCCCTCCCATTCACACTAATTGAAAAACTGCTTACGTTACTGCAGGTACGTTAACAGAAAACCACAATTCCAATTCAAAGAGTTTGTGTGCACTCGATGTGGGTTTTTGGCGTCTCGTCAGACCATTCGAGTTGTGTGGATATAGACGGAAAAACTGAGACTGTCTCGGGTGGAGTTCCTGGGTAGCTCAGTCGGTAGAGCGCTGGTGCGTTCAGCCAGAGGTCCGGGATCGATACCCGACGGGAATTTTACTTGAAGCAAGTAAAGAGATAGGTTTGGAAGTAAATCCCGAAAAGACAAAGTATATGATTATGTCTCGTGATGAGAATATTGTACGAAATGGAAATATAAAAATTGGAAATTTCTCCTTTGAAGAGGTGGAAAAATTCAAATACCTGGGAGCAACAGTAACAAATATAAATTATACTCGGGAATAAATATGGGAAATGCCTGTTATTATTCGGTTGAGAAGCTTTTATCATCCAGTCTGTTGTCAAAAAATCTGAAAGCTAGAATTTATAAAACAGTTATATTACAGGTTGTTCTGTATAGTTGTGAAACTTGTACTCTCACTTTGAGACAGGAGCATAGGTTAAGGGTGTTTGAGAATAAGATGCTTAGGAAAATATTTGGAGCTAAGAGGGATGAAGTTACAGGAGAATGGAGAAAGTTACACAACACAGAACTGCACGCATTGTATTCTTTACCTGACTAATTAGGAACATTACATCCAGACGTTTAAGATGGGCAGGGCAAGTAGCACGTATGGGCGAATCCAGAAATACATATAGAGTGTTAATTGGGAGGCCTGAGGAAAAAAGATCTTAGGGGAGGCCGAGACGTAGATGGGAGGATAATATTAAAATGGATTTGAGGGAGGTGGGATATGATGATAGAGAATGGATTAATCTTGCTCAGGATAGGGACCAATGGCGGGCTTATGAGAGGGCGGCAATGAACCTCCGGGTTCCTTAAAACCAGTATTATTATTATTATTATTATTATTATTATTGTTATTATTATTATTATTATTATTATTATTAATATTATTATTATTATTATTATTACTGCATCCATATTGTGTTGTATAGTATAGTATGGTAGATATACAGTATAAAATAGTACTACCCGTATACTATTATTAGCAGAGGTGGAAAATTAATTAGTTCATAGGCTAGTACTGATGAAACTATTGTTATATTTACTTTGTATTGATATGGGAATGACGGATTTGAACTGTAATGCATCAAATCCACCATGTCCAGACGAGATTAATGAGAAACAGAAATAAATGTCAATATTACAATTGTATATTTGAAATTGATAATAGTATACAACTTGGACATATTGTTTAGAGTATGTAAGTTATCTTTGTGAATTATTAATCTATATTAATAATAAATCTGTAGCCGAAATTTTGCTGGTAATTTCAGATTTTCCAAAAATAATTGGTCCTAACATATATAATTAACCACCCTGAAACCGAAAATCGCTTTTTTGAAATTTTTGTTTGTATGTCTGTCTGTCTGTCTGTATGTTTGTTTGTTACCTTTTCACGCGATAATGGATGAACGGATTTCGATAAAAATTGGAATATAAATTATGTTCGTTGTAACTTAGATTTTAGGCTATATGACATTCAAAATACTTTATTTAAAAGAGGGGTTATAAGGGGGCCTGAATTAAATAAATCCAAATATTTCGCTTATTATTGATTTTTGTGAAAAATGTTACATAACAAAAGTTTCTTTAAAAATAATTTGCGATATGTTTTAATCCTTGAAAAAGTTTGATAGGACTGATATTTAATGAGATAAATGAGTTTTAAAATTAAAATAACTCCCATCTAAGGCCGTATAATGAAATAAAAAACAAATGACTTCGTCTATAAGAGGCCTTGGACAGCAACAATCGAAAGCTATGAAAGATAGCATACAGAGAATGTTTCTCTGTTTGTATGAGGTAATATCGGAAGCTAAATTATCCGATTTGTATAATTAATTATTATTTCACCAATGGAAAGTGTAGTTTCTCTAGATGGACATAATGCTATAATGTTGTTACAGTAACTTCTGATATAATATAATATAATATAATATAATATAATATAATATAATATAATATAATATAATATAATATAATATAATATAATATAATATATGTAATGTAATATTATATAATATAAGTTAAGTTATTTGAAGAATTCAGAACCATAGTGGGCCAAACGCCATTTACTGAATACGTAGAAAACAAGGGTTAAAATTAAGTTATTACCATAATTCATAACAATTAAAATAAAGTACACACATTAAATCTAAATGATGTCAATGTTCATTAAACTATGGTTGCTTGTAATAAAAATTAGAAACATGTTAAAGGAATTGTCATTGCACCAAATGAGTGTCTCTGGACCAAAATGATCGCATTTTAATTATTTGGATGCAATTTAAATTAAGTAACATATTAAACGACTTATCCTTCTATCAAACACGAATGTTCCCTGGATCAAATTTCCTATTTTAATTATGTAATTACTTTATATTTATTTCTAACGGGTGCAGCGGAGCGCACGGGTACGGCTAGTAAATAAATATAACTCGAGATTAATGCAGTGTTTCCTATTGAGGGAAGTCAAGATGCGTTGATCGATATATAGCCTTGAGGGAGGACAAATCTCTCGCTGACGACGACATGGCTGTACCGTATGTGACAGCTTACCGGAAATTATAAACCAACACGCCTATCCGCTCAGAGGATCAGGTGAAGTTTTCGTTACAATGATAACAAGTAGCAACGACTGTGTTTGTTTTACGGCGACACAAGACGATAATTAGGTCAACGCTCGGACGGGTATTCAATTAAGGCACACCTGATTAATCGGTGATTGGGGTGCCCACCGTAAGGGAATTGCCGGCGGTTCTATCAATATTGGTGAAATTGCTTCTCTCTGAGCCGGGCGCATATCCGAAACTGTGGTCAGGATTGCAGTCTTCATCCTACTGGGCTCATGTTGAAAAATTAATTATTGGTTCGGAATAGAAAAAAATACTCCATTATCCAGCATGTGGATACTTGAAAAAGCTCTCTTCTGTTATAAATTAATTCAACAGTTCTCTTCTTCCGGTTGTTGATGCTAGCAGTTATGTCAAGTAACGCAAAGGTATCAGAAAGGCTAGAGCGTCTGCTTTTGACGCCAGGAGACCGACTTCAGGTCCCGGCAAGTCATAATCAAATTCGTGATGAATAGAGCTAGGATTTTTATGTCTTAAAATCGCCAAAATATATACTTACGACCTAAAATTTCCAGAAATATGTTCCATAATATGACACTCGGGAGGAAATTAAACGCAGAATAAATATGGGAAATGCCTGTTATTATTCGATTGAGAAGCTCTTATCATCCAGTCTGCTGTCCAAAAATCTGAAAGTTAGAATTTATAAAACAGTTATATTACCGGTTCTTCTGTATGGTTGTGAAACTTGGACTCTCACTCTGAGAGAGGAACGTTGGTTAAGGGTGTTTGAGAATAAGGTGCTTAGGAAAATATTTGGGGCTAAGCGGGATGAAGTTACAGGAGAATGGAGAAAGTTACACAACGCAGAACTGCACGCATTGTATTCTTCACCTAACATAATTAGTAACTTAAAATCCAGACGTTTGAGATGGGCAGGGCATGTAGCACGTATGGGCGAATCCAGAAATGCATATAGAGTGTTAGTTGGGAGACTGGAGGGAAAAAGACCTTTAGGGAGGCCGAGACGTAGATGGGAGGATAATATTAAAATGGATTTGAGGGAGGTGGGGTGTGATGATAGAGACTGGATTAATCTTGCACAGGATAGGGACCGATGGCGGGCTTATGTGAGGGCGGCAATGAACCTTCGGGTTCCTTAAAAGCCATTTGTAAGTAAGTAAGTAAGTAATATGAAAAAAATATTCCATAACAAATTTAAATATTTTTTAGAGTTTACTTCGGAGGTATAAACTATACGTGGAATGACAACCAGAAGAGAAAAAAGTGAAATTTAAGGGATTTCAAGGGATATGAATTTTATTCAAAACAGAAAATGCTAACTTATTTTCATAAACTTTCACTGTATCTATATTATGAGGCCTGAGTTGAAATGCACAATGAATACCTTGTGCAAGTTTTCAAATGAAAATGAGTGTCTACTATGAGCTAACAAAGCTTCGCAGTAGCCTATATAGAAAAGCTTTTTCTACTTCTATTGATAAATTGGGAGCAAATTTAAAATGATCAACATTGCTTGACTCTAATTCTCTCGGCCTCTCATACACACCCTCCTCTTTATAAAATTTTGCAACAAAGTGGCTTTCCCTACTTCCACATTCAGTGGTTTCAAGTGAGATGCTTAACCATTCCTTTGATTGAACAATTTCAAGGGAAAAATTGTTCCGGGGCCGGGTATCGATCCCGGGACCTCTGGTTGAACTACCAGCGCTCTGCCAACTGAGCTACCCGGGAATTCCACCCGACACCGTCTCAACTTTTCCCTTTATATCCACACAACTCGCGTGGGCTGACGAAACGCCAGAGACCCACATCGAGTGCACACAATCTCTGTGTGACTTGGAATTGTGGTTTTCTGTTAACGTACACAGTGACGTATATATTATGCAAATCTAGTAGATTTGCATAATAAACCACAATTCCAAGTCACACAGAGATTGTGTGCACTCGATGTGGGTCTCTGGCGTTTCGTCAGCCCACGCGAGTTGTGTGGATATAGAGGGAAAAGTTGTGACGGTGACGGGTGGAGTTCCCGGGTAGCTCAGTTGGAAAGCGCTGGTACGTTCAACCAGAGGTCACGGGATCGATACCCGGCCCCGGAACAATTTTTCCCTTGAAATTATTCAAATCTGCTTTACAGGGAGCTTTACCTGAAAGACTAGATTTGCATTCCTTTCTTTACCTGCGTGAAAACAATAGGCAAATAATTGTTGTGAGTCGTGACCATTTAGGGTCAAATCCATTTTGCACATTCCACAAAATAGAGGAGGAAGGAAATACGAGTATTTCAATTTTACCGGAGAAAAATGAAAGAACATAATTCTAAGAAATTCAAAGAACGAAGGAAACCAACATTGGATATAGACAAGGTGAATAAAAAGCTTCAAAAAGCAAAAAAATATGCTGAATATGACCAATATATCATTAAAACATGCTCTATCAGGATATAATTGCCAAATATGTGCAAATACGCTGTAACAAAAATACTTTATTTTTTTTTTCATAAAATGGTTTTCTGTGTCCTACTTTAGCAACTGACCTCTTAAAAATATACTAAATCATGAAAATCCTAGCTCTAGTGATGAACATACATATAGACCGTATTTCGAGCGGATTTTCAGAAAATAATCTCGTTTCTACTTTTGGAAAACCAACAGCAATAAAATGGGGGAAAAATTATTTGACATAATCAACCATTCTGATCACACAGTCCTTATTACACAAGGTGAAGATAATCTACAAATTGTTACACAAATTCAAAATCATCGCAATTGAAATATAAGAAAATTTCCATAAAGAAAACTAAATATATGCAAATCAAGATTTCAGGTATAACTCCCTGTTCACTAAACTGTTAACAAGTTACTAATCTGGTTACTCCTTAACTGATAGTTTTTATGGCGTGAAGGATTCTGTCACATTTTCTCTTCAACTAGTTCTTTTATCTTTTTTTCCCAATCTAATTTTGACTCTGAACAGAAATTTATCTAAGTTATTAAGCTTGTTAATGTTTAACTGCCCACTTAGTTTTGTGAAGACTATTTTCTCGTTTATCTAAAAAAAAATGTATTATCTATTCCGCTAATTCTGAGGTCAATGGTCGCTGTGCATTTTAATAGTGTATGTATTGCGTGGTGACATTCGTGTTCATTTGCACAGCGTAATAAAGCTGGGGACGGAGCGAGTAGAACTGTTGAGTTACTCGATTCTATCGGTTTATGTGCTTGGCAGCGGAGCACCGAAGTTACTCGGTTAACCGTAGCCGTTACCGGTCAGTTCAAACAGAGTTCACGTGTTTTACTTAATTCTAGCAGACAACAACGTAGGTACTGTTGTATTTAAATATTTTCTGCTGCAGGACAAATTATTTCCTTATCCCCAAGGCGGGCTGAAAGGCCTCTAGTATTGAAGAGGAGTTCATCCTATTATATGACCTGTCAAGTGGACCTAATGAACACTGACAGTCTGAATATATTACTATACATAATAATAATAATAATAATAATAATAATAATAATAATAATAATATATTATAATATAATTATTACTACTACTACTACTACTACTACTACTACTACTATCATCAGAAAGTATATTCTATTATCCATGTGCTAAAAAGGATAAATGTTCATCTCCCCTCTTGCTTAAAAAAGTCCCTTGTGCAGACACTTGCATTTCCCTATTTCGACTATGCGGACATTTTACTGACTGACCTCTCCAGCGACAACAAAATGAAACTTCAACGTGCTCATAATTTGTGTGTACGTTTTGTAAGCAATGTTCGTAAATATGATCATATTACCCCATCCCTGGAAGCAATAGGTTGGCTTAAACTAGATAAGAAAAGAAATTTACATTCACTTCTCTTTCTCTTCGAAATCTTGAACTCTTCTATTCCTTCGTACCTGTCGTCTCGCTTCACTTACCTTTCTTCCCACCATAATCTGAACACACGCTCTCGTCATGAAACAATACTAACAATACCATCCCATCGCACCTCCTCATACTCATCTTCTTTCACAATAGCCCTGCCAAGACTCTGGAATTCGCTACCTGCTAGCATCAGGGACTGTCGAAATAAAATTGAATTCAAACGAAAACTTACTAGGCACTTGGTCAGTAATTGATTACTTGTAAATAGTTTCTTTAATCTATCACAAAATATTTCAATATTCAGTAATTTCATCACTATACAATTTTGTTATTCTAGATTTAATTTGTAATTCAGTAAATATCAAATATTCTTTGTTTCTCTATGATAAATTATCTAGCTTTAATTATTCAGGTAATCTTTTCGTACTTTGATTTTATTGTAATTGTAAATTTAATACTAACTGTAATATTATTTGTAATTGTAATTGTAAATTTAATACTAATTGTAATTTTATTGTTGATATTGTAGTTGGAATCTCCTGGTAGAGGGGCAGAGAAGGCCTGACGGCCTTATCTCTACCAGGTTAAATAAATAAATACTAAATACTAAATCATCATATTAGAGTGTTTGATTAATATTAAAATACCGTAAAGTGGGGATATTTCGGACGCAGGGTAACATCAGACGGTAATTCAATTGATCATATTTTATGTTGGTAACACCAGTTCACCAATGGGTCATTAAAAATGTGCAGAAACATACGAACATAGTAAAAAGCGCAGAAAAGATGCTAAGAACTGGTGTTACCAACATAAAATATGATAAATTGAATTACCGCCTGATGTTACACCTGCGTCCGAAATATCCCCACTTTACGGTATGTTAAAAAAAGAAGTGCATTATATTTTTCTTCTATTTGTGTTCATTGGATTTCTGTTACCTCATCAGTCATAATTTTATTTGTATTTATTTCTACGAATTATGTTTCCTAATTACTTTAATTTATCAATAATATTACTCTTCACCAAAGAGAATATGGTTGTACTGAAGGCTAGTAATGTTATAAAATAAATAAACATTATGTTCTTCAGTTAAAGATTCCACGTTTTATTGATTCTTTTATCCACTTTCTGTAATAGTAAAATAATTCTATGTGTTATTTTTAAGTGTTGTAGGCAGCACTTCATGGATCCCGTTTCTTTCTATCTTCATTTTTACTTAGCTGCAGCGTTTAACGTTTACCTCACATGTTAATTTATTAGCTGTTAGTATTATAAATTATTTTATCAATTTTATTTCGTCTGTCATATACAACAACACTGAAAGTTAAATAGGCCTTTCATACAAAATAACGCCGCAAGTAGTTGTAATCACGCAAATGAAACGTGCAACCGCCATTTTGCAATGAAGAGAAGCACTTTTCTCTTGTCAATCGGCAAAGCGAAAACGCTTTACTATAACGCTTTTAAAACACGCTTGGTTTCACTTTCAAAATACGTTCTAAAATCGACTCAATCTATCTAAATTTTAAATCTGCCGCCACAAATTTGTACTCGGTACTGTACTCGGTTCAACCGAGTAATGACGTCACAGTAACTGCTCCGAACCGAACCGCTCCGTCCCCAGCCCTACAACGTAATCTTCTGTGCTTCCACTTGTATGCGTTGTTATGAAGTTTGCCTAACCTCTAGGCGCTCTTCACTTTATCGTCCCGCTGAAGTGGGTCACTGATCGACAACCATCGGTTGCAATGCTTAAAAAAACTAAATAAAATAAGCAATCAGTCAACGTTGAATATAAACAAAGCTTTCATAAGTCAGTTACCATATGACAAGAAGGAATAATGTTAAGTGACGCTCAAGGTCTCGATTGAATCCCTTGTGGGAATTCGACTGTTTATTTTCTGAGGTAAAAAATGTGGCGCAGAGTTTATTTTGTGGCAAAGTTATTACGAATGTCAGGAAATTCCATTTAGAGCGCTTCATCAAACATACCACATTAGTCAGTATGGAGATATCGTACGAGTGAATCGTGAAGTCTTTTTGAATGATCCTCGTAACGATAAACTTGCGCTAGAAGTAATTTTTGTAATCCTACAGTTTACATTACTAATATGTTATGCATTAATGGAGAAAAAATGGGAGTACTCGTATAAGGGTACAGTATATCAGTTATTCATAGATTTAAAAAAGGCATATGACTCGGTTAAGAGAGAAGTTTTATATGATATTCTTATTGAATTTGGTATTCCCAAGAAACTAGTTCGATTAATTAAAATGTGTCTCAGTGAAATGTACAGCAGAGTTCGTATAGGTCAGTTTCTGTCAGATGCGTTTCCAATTCACTGTGGGCTAAAGCAAGGAGATGCACTATCACCTTTACTTTTTAACTTTGGTCTAGAGTATGCCATTAGGAAAGTTCAGGATAACAGAGAGGGTTTGGAATTGAACGGGTTACATCAGCTGCTTGTCTATGCGGATGACGTGAATATGTTAGGAGAAAATCCACAAACGATTAGGGAAAACACGGGAATTTTACTGGAAGCAAGTAAAGAGATAGGTTTGGAAGTAAATCCCGAAAAGACAGAGTATATGATTATGTCTCGTGACGAGGCTATTCTACGAAATGGAAATATAAAAATTGGAAATTTATCTTTTGAAGAGGTGGAGAAGTTCAAATATCTTGGAACAACATTAACAAATATAAATGATACTCGGGAGGAAATTAAACACAGAATAAATATGGGAAATGCCTGTTATTATTCGGTTGAGAAATTTTTATCATCCAGTCTGCTGTCGAAAAATCTGAAAGTTAGAATTTATAAAACAGTTATATTACCGGTTGTTCTTTATGGTTGTGAAACTTGGACTCTCACTTTGAGAGAGGAACATAGGTTAAGGGTGTTTGAGAATAAGTTGCTTAGGAAAATATTTGGGGCTGAGAAGGATGAAGTTACAGGAGAATGGAGAAAGTTACACAACGCAGATGTGCACGCATTCTATTCTTCACCTGACATAATCAGGAACATTAAATCCAGACGTTTGAGATGGGCAGGGCATGTAGCACGTATGGGCGAATCCAGAAATGCATATAGAGTTTTAGTTGGGAGACCGAAGGAAAAAAACCTTTAGGGAGACCGAGACGTAGGTGGGAGGATATTAGAATGGATTAGAGGGTGGTGGGATATGATGATAGAGAATGGATTAATCTTGCTCAGGATAGGGACGAATGGTGGGCTTATGTGAGGGCGGCAATGAACCTCCGGGTTTCTTAAAAGCCAGTAAGTAAGTAATTAAGTAAGTAAGATGAATTATTTCATTAATAAATGATTTTTAAGAAGATATGTTTTGTTCTTGATGAATGAATCAATGAAACGAGTGGATGGAGGATTGATTGATTGATTGATTGTAGTGAGGGAAGAAGAATTATCAATTAAATGGTAGGCCTATACGAAGATAATCGCGTCCTTGCAAGAGCTCTTGTAACTCCTGCATGGCTCAATGTGGTCTGCCTTTGCCGTCCACCCACAAAGAATGAGAAACAACTCGAATATTCGATAAACCGACCCTGAGGCACTCCGCGAGATGGGAAAGCTTTGCATACTGACTATAGCGCCAGGCGTTCAATAGCAATATATATATATATATATTTTTTAGTAGGTTATTTTACGACGCTTTATCAACATCTAGATTATTTAGCGTCTGAATGATATGAAGGTGATAATGCCGGTGAAATGAGTCCGGGGTCCAGCACCGAAAGTTATCCAGCATTTGCTCATATTGGGTTGAGGGAAAACTCCGGAAAAAACCTCAACCAGGTAACTTGCCCCGACCGAGAATCGAACCCGGGCCACCTGGTTTCGCGGCTAGACGTGCTAACCGAGCAATATATCATTTCTATTTTTCGTATCCCGTTGTGCACGGCGCTAGTCTGACCGGTTGTGCATACCACAGCGATGGAGCTTACTGCAGAATATAGTGTTTTTACCAGTATTTTCATAAATTAATCATTAACAGTACAGGGTTCGAAGAAATGGATTGTAAATACAAATCGAAGCCTATTCTGGAAATTCGCTTATCGATAGGGAACAGCGCATCAGAGAGGCGTGGGTGGACAAGCTTATGTTAATATTATGTTCGTAATAACTGCAGATAAAGACTTTTTATATGAGCAACGCGATAACGCTCGATATTGTGTATTAAGGCTGTATATATTTGAAACGTCATGCACACAATCTGGTTCTATTTCAATCAACAAAAACTAAAACAGTATTCTCACCATGTACAGTCAATAAATATTTGATTGATTGCTTTGTGGAGGCACGAAATGTTTCCAACCTCATTTGTTGAGAAATGGCCACGTACTGAGGTTCTGTAAGAAGGGAGAGCTACTGCGTAACAACAGACACCATCGTGCCTGTACAGCAATTGCCAACCTGCTAAGAAACAGAGGATGGGAAGCATATGAGGAGATTCATTGTGTGTCTGAAGATGATTCTCATAGAAGAGTCGATATAATTGCCACCAATACAAGAACTCAGAAAGCGATGGTCTTAGACCCTACGATTTGCTTTCAACGAGACACGAATCAAGCACTGCAGATAAATGATGACAAGCGAGGTAAATATGTACCTTGTCTCCCATACCTCAGTGAAAAATATGGCATTTCGCTTTACAACTGGGATGTTACAGGCTTACTATTTGGAGCGAGGGGTTGTTTACCAAAATTTATATGTAATATCCTTAAAACCTTTCAAATTCCCTTTTATGAGGTTCAGAAGCTTGCAATGGAAATTCTGAAGGCCTCTCTTCAAATTTTACACTATCATCTATATGTTACCACGTAAAATTTTCTTTAATGTACAAATCGAATCAGTATTTTGCTCCTTTCATTTCCCTTTATCTTTTATGTTTGTTAATTCCGGATCCCAGTGGTCAACCTCACTTGAGGACGGATGATTTTAAATCTTAGTAGCAAGACGAATTAAAATACATTAGAGCAGTGGTCGGCATTTCTTGACTAGCGAGCCAACCCCTTAGCACACAAGTATGGTGAGGGGTAAGGCATTATATCCCTCCCCTTAGCCATTACTTGTCCATTCAAAGTTATGCAGTGTTCAAGTAAACACGACAGGATCAGTTATAATAGTATATTTCGATACTAAGTACTCTATAACAGGGGCGAGGGAAAGTTTGAAAAAACGAAGCGCTTGCGCCGATTTTCGTAATTCTCTAGACTCTGTTATGAACTTAACGTCCGTGTATTATTTCTGCACAATCATAATTTATATCTTTATTTTATTTTTTTTTTTTCGTTGTTGGTAACTCTATAGCATCTTTTAGATGCTTTATGGTTGTGCTAACAGATGGAGTTACTTGTCAACAATGTGACGCTGAAACGTGTGTTCAGGTTACTGCCCAGCGACAGTCCTGATGTATTTTTATATTTGTGATGATTGGTTAATTAATATTAACCCGGCACACTCACAATCACACTCACATTCATACAAATTTCCAGACTCTAGACACCCAGGGAATTCCTCTTCTTCAAGAAAAATTCACCGCAGGCCGAGCCCGGGAATCGAACCCGGGATATCCTGATCTGGAAGCCAGCATGCTGAACAACAGACCACAGAGGCAGTCTTTATTTTATTTATCATGCAGGCTATTTTAGTTATGTATTAATTTTGAACTGAACGTTTGTCATTTTGTTAATGGCAATGTGAATTTTTTTTAGGTGGCCGTGTTTTTATATTCTTTTGTTTCATTTGTTGGATACGATTGTCTATTATGTGTACGTATATTAAAAAAAAATAAGAAGCTATTGCAATATACGAAATTGAATTGTAGGAATATTTTGTATGAAAGTTTTAAATTGAAAACATATGTATTATGTGAACAACAGTTTTGATGGCGAAGTAGAAAACGAAATTGAAGACGCGTTCAGAAAAGAATTGGAGGCATGTTTGCCTGTTAAATCTAAAGAAAGGTATAAGAAGGCATAGAGTTCTTCTAAAAATGGCTATATGATAAAAAAAATAAGTATTAATGAGAAATATTGCTTGCTTATTTTGTAAACAGGAGTAAAAGCTAAAGTCACCTGGTAGCTTGTGGGCTGAGTATTCAATGGTGAAAAGCATGATAAATTTCAATGACTGTATAGATTTGCGCTATTTAGTAAATTAGTGGGCTTACTGAAAAGGAAAAATGTTGGTCATAAACCCAAAAAGTCCAAGATTTTTAGTAGGGATGATATGAATAAATTTTAATGGAAGCTCCCGGCGATAGTTACCTTACGCTTAAAGTAGTTAGGCCTGTGATAAAAGGAATTGCTGGTGATTGTAGACGGGAAGAGCTACAAACATGAATGTGGATGATATTGAAGATAAGGGAACAGTCACGATTATTGATGTGCCAAATACTGAAACAAATATTCAGAGAAGATTTACAATATTGTACAGGTGACCACAAAGTGTCTTTCTTTGAGTTTATTAGAAGAAACTAAACTGAGATCAGAATGTACGAAAACTAATAGATTGTTTTGCAAATTTTTAAAATTGGAAATTTATTGGACAAAATATGGCCGTAAATACATGGGAAAGCTGCCTGAAACTATTGCGCGCTTCTTGAATCTAGAAGAACCTAATTTATTTCTGCGTACCTCTGGAAAAGGAACTAAGGAAGATACTAGTGAAGTGCTTTGTGTGGAGTGTGGCATTGTATGGGGCAGAAACATGGACATTACGACGAAATGAAGAGAAACGAATAGAAGCATTTGAAATGTGGATAAGGAGAAGAAAGGACAGACAGAATAATAAATGAAGTTGTGTTGGAAAGAGTGAGTAAAGAAAGAATGATGCTGAAACTTATCAGAAAGAGAAAAAGGAATTGGTTGGTCATTGGCTGAGAAGGATGCACTGGAAGGAATTGTGAACGAGAGAAGAGTTCGGGGCAGAAGGAGATATCAGATGATAGACGACATTAAGATATATGGATCATATGAGGAGACAAAGAGGAAGGCGGAAAATAGTAAAGATTGGAGAATGCTGAGTTTGCAGTGAAAGACCTGCCCTTGGGCAAAACACTTATGTATGTATGTAATTTGTATACGGGACAGTCTTTTCGGAGGACTTCTGTAACGCTATTGAAAGACAGTGGAGGTATCATTCTTGGTTTAAAACGACATGGTGGGTAGAAATCGTCTGTTGCTGCAGAGGTATATAGGCTATTGGAGATTCTATTTAAAACAAAATTAAGTTTGCGCAGAAAACTTTGCATTCTATGAGCGATGGTCGGGATATTACCTTCTAATTCTTTCAAAATTGATTTTGTTTCAAATGGCTGAATATTTTTTTATTAATAAAATAGATTTCTGGTAAAATTCATGTTCTGGGAATAATGAGTTAATTAAGTAGTAAAATATCGCTGCAATCGAAAAGTATTGGGAATAAATTTGAATAAGGAACAAAAAGAAAGTTTCCTTCCCACGCAGGATTCGAACCACGAAAGTCTTAGTTACCAGTCTATCGTGCTCTGGAGTGAACAAGGCTCTGAAATCAGCTACAAAGGTAGGGTCCACACCTGTGGAGTAACGGTTAGCACGTCTAGCCGCGGAACCAGGGGGCCCGGGTTCGATTCCCGGTCGGGGCAAGTTACCTGGTTGAGGTTTTTTCCGGGGTTTTCCCTCAACCCAGTATGAGCAAATGCTGGGTAACTTTCGGTGTTGGACCCCGGACTCATTTCACCGGCATTATCACCTTCATCTCATTCAGACGCTAAATAACCTACTGTAAGCTGTTGATAAAGCGTCGTAAAATAACCTATTAAAATAAAAAAAAAATAATAAAACAAAGGTCGATCCGATATTGTTTGTCACTACTTTACAGATATGTACGTATATTTTCGTCTATGTTTAATCATAATTTTGTAATAAAAATTACCTGTTCTTACATCTAAATAAAACTTCACAAAATTTGTTCTAAAATCCTTACTCAGCTAAGACCATGAAAGGTTGTAGGGGAGGATAGGAGAGGCCAACGAACTTGAAGGCCACAGATCTACAAGGGCAAGTCCGAGCGATCTATGACAGACCCGCTTCTTCAAAGCAGACTTCGGTTCTTGTCACGCTCGACAAACTTGAACTGAACATAGAGTTTTAAACGAAAGACATTAATAGTTACCCAGCATTTGCTCATAATGGGTTGAGGGAAAACCCCGGAGAAAATCTCAACTTGCTCCGACAGGGATTCGAACTCGGGCCACCTGGCTCCGCGGTCAGACGAGCCAACCTATACTCCACAGGTGTGGAGGATTGAAATGTATGTCGGCACTTGCGTTGAGACACTTTGTCCAGATGGGTTGAGTAGGGTGTATGGTGGCTATCGTATGGGATTACCTGGATCTCACGAACGAGCGCAAATGTTGTTATAATGGGCTACGCAACGTCTGCTGTTGTTATTAAATGGACCGTGTCCATGACAGTGAAGGATGATGTAAATATGCGGTGTACGTAATCTTTGACACGTGGTCCATGGCAGTGCATCTTCTGGGCGTTAATTATGCCTCTGACATTAACGGAATAATGCTCGCATTCGATACCCGTTGCTGTCTATATTTACATCGTCGATTATTATTCCTGTTCACTTACTGGGTGTAACCGAACATATTGGCTCATGCGTGTCGCATGGGACTCGCATTAGGGAGGACCGTGGTTCGATTCCCGGACCGACCAACCTGATTCTGGTTTTTCCGTGGTTTTCCACAGTTATTTAGGCAAATGCCGAGTTGGAATTTTCATTGCCAAGGTCCATTTTCCCTTCCCCTCCCGTGTAGAAAAAGAATTTAGATTTTCGTATCATATCATATCATTCATCTTTCAAAGCACGGGAATTTTACTGGAAGCAAGTAAAGATATAGGTTTGGAAGTAAATCCCGTAAAGACAAAGTATATGATTATTTCTCGTGACCAGAATATTGTACGAAATGGAAATATAAAAGTTGGAAACTTATCTTTTGAAGAGGTGGAGAAGTTCAAATATCTTGGAGCAACAGTAACAAATATAAATGATACTCGGGAGGAAATTAAACACAGAATAAATATGGGAAATGCCTGTTATTATTCGGTTGAGAAGCTTTTATCATCCAGTCTGCTGTCAAAAAATCCGAAAGTTAGAATTTATAAAACAGTTATATTACCGGTTGTTCTGTATGGCTGTGAAACTTGGACTCTCACTTTGAGAGAGGAACATACACAGGTTAAGGGTATTTGAGAATAAGGTGCTTAGGAAAATATTTTAGGCTAAGAGGGATGAAGTTACAGGAGAATGGAGAAAGTTACACAACACAGAACTGCACGCATTGTATTCTTCACCTGACATAATTAGGAACATTAAATCGAGACGTTTGAGATGGGCAGGGTATGTAGCATGTATGGGCGAATCCAGAAATGCATATAGAGTGTTAGTTGGGAGGCCGGAGGGAAAAAGACCTTTGGGGAGGCCGAGACGTAGATGCGAAGATAATATTAAAATGGATTTGAGGGAGGTGGGATATGATGATAGAGAATGGACCAATGGCGGGCTTATGTGAGGGCGGAAATGAACCTCCGGGTTCCTTAAAAGCCAGTAAGTAAGTAAGTAAGTAAGTAAGTAAGTAAGTAAATAAGTAAGTAATACGTATCATTCATTTTTCTCCTCTCATTCCGTAGACATATTCAGGTCAAGACGCATGTCTTCATCAGCTTACGGTAGGGGCGTCCTCTTTACAGCCGTTCCTGAGTTCCCAGCCTTCCGCAATATCTCTGCCAGTATTCATTCCTTAAGAGCAGTTCCAAGGGCGCTTCTACACCTTGGAAGGGACATTGGAATGGATCCTGTACTGCTTGTTCACCTCCGCGGTGTGAACTTAGGGCGGGAAGGGTAGGAGGCCCCATTGGCTGAGCGGGTGAGAGGTCACATGTGGCCGGTGGGTTGGTACACCTCATTCTCATTCATCCCAAACACTTCGGGGTGCACAATAGGCCTCAATATGGTCGACGTGCAAAGGGTCGTCCTGACCTGCCCACAGCCACCGTGACCTAACCTAACCTGACCTAATTGTAACCCACCGGATGGAACGATGAAGAAAGATTAAATCCAACTTGAGCGGGGATTTGAAGTCCGGACCAGCCTGTAAGTCAAATACGAGTATAGTTCGACAAGACAGAAAAGAACTCTGGCTGTTTTGATATACTCTCGTGACCGTGTGCGTTTAGTGCGTTGTGATGTAAACGTGAGTTGAAGCATCGAGCACTCTAAGACCTAATTTTTCACCCTCAACCGCTTCCACTACTCCTGCATGACAGAGGAGCGATGGTATCGGTGCCGCCTGTCTGTATCGAAGTCCTGTTATTCCGTGTTGATTCTGAAAAAAGACACATCATAGGAGATGCTCAATGTGATTTCCTTTAAAAATGAATATTCTGATTCGTGGTAGTATTAATTAAAACAAGAAAAAACTAATAAAAATGTGATGAAAGAGTAATGGAACGGAGAAAATTCTCTCCGGCGCCGGGATTTGAACCCGGGTTTTCAGCTCTACGTGCTGATGCTTTATCCACTAAACCATACCTGATACCCACCCCGGCGTCGGACAGAATCGTCTCAGTTTAAGTTCCAACTCTTGGGTTCCCTCTAGTGGCCGCTCTCTGCACTACGTCATAGATGTCTATGAACGTAGGACTGAAGTCCACACATGTGCTGAGGTGCACTCGTTATGAGTGACTAGTTGGCCGGGATCCGACGGAATAAGCTCCGTCTTAAATCACGAAGTGATTTACGCATATCATATATATTATTTTTTAATGTACCGAAGTACATATGATATTTCCATGCAGATATTCTGCGTCATCATACGATGATAGAGTAATGGAACGGAGAAAAATTCTGTCCGGCGCCGGGATTTGAACCCGGGTTTTCAGCTCTAGAGGGAACCCAAGAGTTGGAACTTAAACTGAGACGATTCTGTCCGGCGCCGGGGTGGGTATCCGGTGTGGCTTAGTGGATAAAGCATCAGCACGTAGAGCTGAAAACCCGGGTTCAAATCCCGGCGCCGGAGAGAATTTTTCTTCGTTCCATTACTCTTTCATCGTATGGTGACGCAGAATATCTGCATGGAAATATCATATGTACTTCGGTACATTAAAAAATAATAATAATAATATAATAAAAATGTGTCTTAAATTAAATTTTGTATGAAATAAGGGCTTTAAATCTTGAAGCAGCAGTACATTTTCTCATGTCGCCTCTTTGCTTGTTTATTACTGCGTATACAGTATCATAACTTATGTAGTAAACAAAAGACTAACAAGGTATGATTCCCTAAGACGTTGGGTAGAAGGATGCGTCACAAGGAATGGAAATCACATTGAGCACTGCCTCTGATGTTGATAAGCAACTACTCATATCTGGGAAGATACTAGTTTTAGGATCCCTGTTATGTTAATCTTTTTTTTTTCTTACTTTGTAAGCATTGTTCGTAAATATGATCATACCACCCCATCCCTGGAAGCAATAGGTTGGCTTAAACTAGATAAGAAAAGAACTTTACATTCACTTCTCTTTTTTCTTCGAAATCTTGAACACTTCTATTCTTTCGTACCTGTCGTCTCGCTTCACTTACCTTTCTTCCCACCACAATCTGAACACACGCTCTCGCCATGAAACAATACTAACAATACATACCATCCCATCGCACCTCCTCATACTCATCCTCTTTCACAATAGCCCTGCCAAGACTCTGGAATTCGCTACCTGCTAGCATCAGGGACTGCCGAATTAAAATTGAATTGAAACGAAAACTTACTAGGCACTTGGTCAGTAATTGATTTCTTGTAAATAGTTTCCATAATCTATCACAAAATATTTCAATATCCAGTAACTTAATCACTATACAATTTTGTTATTCTAGGTTTAATTTGTAATTCAGTAAATATAAAATATTCTTTGTTTTTCTATGATAAATTATCTAGCTTTCATTAGTCAAGTAATCTTTTCGTACTTAGATTTTATTTGTAATTGTAATTGTAAATTTAATACTAATTGTAATTTTATTTGTAATTGTAATTGTAAATTTAATAACCTACTAATTGTAATTTTATTCTTCATATTATAGTTGGAATCACCTGGTAGAGGGGCAGAGAAGGCCTGACGGCCTTATCTGTACCAGGTTCAATAAATAAATACTACTCCTAAATACTACTACAATCACTCCTCAAAATAGTGACTTTTTTAACATCCTGTATACAGCAAAGCTAAACTTTTAAAATAAGTGCTAAGTGTCCGTATTTCATTTCCCCCGATTTCATGCACACCAGTCGATTTAGAAGGAGAACGATGGGAGGAAACTTCCACTCAGACATTGTAATTTACAAATGTTTTCAAGGATTCGTGAGAATCATCAATTTTAGTTACTTATTTAACAACGACGGTTAAGTGTCTTGCAGCGAAACCAGGCACCTGGGTTCGATTCCCGGTCCGGGAAAGTTACCTGGTTGAGGTTTTTTCTAGGGTTTTCCCTCAACCAAATATGAGCAAATGCTGGGTAACTATCGGTGCTGGACCCCGGACTCATTTCAATGGCATTATCACCTTCACCTCATTCAGACGCTAAATAACCTAAGGTGTTGATAAAGCGGCGTAAAATAACCTACTAAAAAGACGCTGCATTAACTACTGTGATATTTAGCGTCGATGGGATTTGTGATATCGAGATGGAGCCGAGGATTCGCCACAGATTACCTGTCATTCGCCTTACGTTTGGCGAAAACCATCCAGGTAATCAACTCAAACGGGAATCGAACCCACGCCCAAACGCATTTCTAAATCGGCAGGCAAGCGCCTCAGCGACTGAGCTACGCCGGTGGCTTCATTCATCTTTATGAGATGTCTACCAAACAATTGAACACTTTCCTCACTCTCACAGAAGAAAACAAGACTTCACTTTGATATACAGGGACATCATTTTATTTTTACTAACATTTTTAATATTAACTTGCCTATACCTCTGGATCAACGCCGTTTCTTACCCCCTTCCACGACTGGAGTTCGATGGAACTGGCGTAATGTACAAACAAATCACTTTACTAGGTATAGGAGGGAAGAAAAGTAGTTCATCCATTTACGTAAACTAGGAAATATTGCGCTTTTAAGTTTGATCATTTTCATTAGGTTTTTGTTTAATCAAAATACAGTACAGTATTAACAATGAATGTTTTTACTCACGAACTGAGCTGTCCATGTGAACGTATTCATTATGCAGTGCATATTATACTGTCTACAGAACATTAGAGTACAATATAGAGAATGAAGTTAAATTGAAAAATAATCATAATAAGGATATTTAAACACATTTTTAAAATGGTGGCCGTTTATTTCGATACAGGCTTCAGTTCTAATGTGCATATTATCGCACTATAGACTATTGTACGTAATTCCAATTAAGAGGTTCGTCCTTCGTACGAGTAACTCATGTTGAAATAATTTTGCACCTACTCTATAAAAGAGTACCTTACGTACTGTAAATTCAATCTTCACTTCTGCCCGATCCGAAAAGATAAAATTACTCAGACATACTATCTACTGTCCGTCCAAGTGGGTTATGTCGTAGGGTCGTAGAAAGGGAGAAAATTGCGTGACATTTAATTACTTAACGAGGCCCTTTTATTTCAGTTATATTCAACAGTTGTATAATATTACGTAGACGTCCAATTCCTAACAGAAGTTAATGTTCTCAGAAAAGAGCTAAGACAGCCCAGCCACTAGCTGGCGAATAAAAGCTGGTGGGGGAAACCGGGATACGACGTAGGCAAATGGATGACAGTACCTGTGCGAAAATGATTCAATATTGAAAGCTCTTTCGTCACTGGAAAACGCGAACATATTTTTGGAACGTACTGTTTACTATGACCTTAAGGCTACTATGACTGTATATGCGGTCTTGGATCTGTGTGGAGACGGCTGAACTTCATTAGTATAAGGAGTGGGAGTGAAGTACAGTAAAAACTCAGGTACAATAAAAATTGAAGTAAAAATAAAATGATGTCCCTGTATTAATGCCATATGAAGAGAGAAATAAAACATTCGTGTTCCAGACCGGTTTCCAGCACAGCGGCAAAGCTACAGTTCCCTGCAAGCAATCAGCCGGCTCGTATTGATTGTGCTGCAATTATATTTACCTACGATATCTTCCGCTTGAATGTTGACCCTTGTTGCATTCATACTTCACAACCATCGCGTGCGTCGGTCTGAAACGTGAATCTGTTCCATGTGTACTTTTCTTTGATTTTCTGATTCTTTCCGAAGGAACACGGATGTCGTTTGCAGTCTCGTAACAAGAAGCGGCAATTTACCACCAATCCACAACGGCTGTAGTAAGTGTCTTACCATTTTACTACATATAGGCTACATCTCTACTATGTAAATATTATTCATTTCTTTTGAGTAAAAGCGGGTCGTAGAGTACACAAGATAGAGCTACAGCGTCTGTGGCTCAACTCCAATTCTTTGGCTTTCCATTCCCAGGTTCGATCCCCGGCTAGGTAATGGAAGAATTTATGGTAGACAAAGCAGACCTTGTAGGGGGATTTTCTCGGGATACTTCCGTTTCCCTCTATCATTCATTCACTCTCTTCTGCCCAAAGGCAGATCTTTCACAGCAAACCCAGCATTCTCCAATCTTCTCTACTTTTCGCTATCCTCTTAGCCTCCATATACGACTCACATATTTCATTATTTCCTTTCTTCTGGCACGAATTTTTTCCCCGTTCATCCAGTACATCCTTCAGTAGGCAGTTTCTTCTTACCCACTGACCCAGCCAATTTATTTTTCTCTTCAGCATCATTCATTCCTCACCCTATCACAGCTTCATGTCTGTCCATTTCATACGTTCTTCTCCATATCTACATTTCAAAAGCTGCCAGACCTTTCTCTTCACTTAGTCATAATATCCATGTTTATACCTAATAAAATGTCACACTCCGCACAAAGCAACTCACTAGTCTCTTCCTTAGTTCTTTTTACGGAAGTCTGCAGAAATACTAATTTTTTCTATTAAAAACCTCCTTCACCATTGTTATCCCCCATTTTATCAGCAGATGATATTAATTTATAGTATATCCCAAGTATTTTAAGCTGTCCAATTGTTAATTGTTATATTAGCTCGTATCGAAGACGCAAATTTACATTTTTTATTTTTCATATTTTCTTTAAAGACACACTAAAATATGGCGGTCATTCAGAGTCGAAATACAACATGGGAGGGAAATGGCTAGTCATGCCTACTTTTTGGATAGTATGTAGGCCTACTAAGACTCTACCTAAAAGTCAATGATTTGTACAAGTCATACCTGAAGTATCTCAGAGACTCAAGTCCACTCAAATCATTCATACTTTCTGGGTTAGTATGCTTCAAGGTCGTAACTAAACCGTTAGAGATTTGACCGAGTCATATCTGCAGTATCTCAGAGACTCAAGGTCACTCAAATCATGACTACTTTCTGAGTTAGTATACACTAATATCGTAACTAAATCGTTAGCGATTTGATCGAGTCATATCTGCAGTATCTCAGAGACTCAAGGCCACTCAAATCATGCCTACTTTCTGGGTAGGTATAAACTAAGATCCTACCTAAATCGTTAGCGATTTGACCGAGTCATACCTGCAGTATCTCAGAGAATCAAGGCCACTCAAATCATGTCTACTTTCTGGGTTAGTATACACTAAGATCCTATCTAAATCGTTAGCGATTTGACAGAGTCATATCAGCAATATCTCAGAGACTCAAGGTCACTCAAATCATGCCTACACTCTGGGTTAGTATACACTAAGATCCTACCTAAATCGTTAGCGATTTGACCGAGTCATATCAGCAATATGTCAGAGATTCAAGGTCACTCAAATCATGCCTACACTCTGGGTTAATATACACTAAGATCCTACCTAAATCGTTAGCGATTTGACCGAGTCATATCAGCAATATCTCAGAGAATCAAGGTCACTCAAATCATGCTTACACTCTGGGTTAGTATACACTAAGATCCTACCTAAATCGTTAGCGATTTGACCGAGTCATATCAGCAATATCTCAGAGACTCAAGGCCACTCAAATCATGCTTACACTTTGGGTTAGTATACACTAAGATCCTACCTAAATCGTTAGCGATTTGACCGAGTCATATCTGCAGTATCTCAGAGACTCAAGGCCACTCAAATCATGCCTACTTTCTGGGTTGGTATACACTAAGATCCTACCTAAATCGTTAGCGATTTGACCGAGTGATACCTGCAGTATCTCAGAGACTCAAGGCCACTCAAATCATGTCTACTTTCTGGGTTAGTATGCTTCAAGGTTCTAACTAAACCGTTAGAAATTTGACAAATCAATATCTGCAGTATCTCAGTATCTCAAGACCACTCTAATCGTGCCTACTTTCTGGGTTAGTATACACTAAGACCCTATCTAAATTGTTAGCGACTTGACAGAGTCATATCTGCAGTATCTCAGGTATTCAAAGCCACTCATCTAATGCCTTCTTTCTGAGTGTATCTCCTAAGTCCCAACATAAATCTTTAGGGGCCTGTCTAAGTCATACCTGTGATATCTCTGGGACATAAGTTACTCAAAACTCATGCCTAGTTCTTGGTTATGCATGAGCTAAGGCCCTACCTTAACCGTGTGAATACAACATTGTTTACCCCGCTTGCTTTTACAGTATAACCGAATAACAAGAGCCATTGTCTGTTGCGGTAATGAATAGTATGATCTGGACGTTTAGAAAGATGTCGGAAGTAAGAGTACCTGAACAAAATGTTACATTGTGGTCAAATTAGAGAATAATCTATTGTAGTATTTAGAGAAATATGTATGGATTAGGCATGGATTTTTAGGAATGCAGTTTACTAATAGTGGTAGGTATTGGAAAAGAAGCATTTTCGTGATATTTAGAGCTATTTTTCGTGTGTATGATTCGATCTTCAAAAGTTGACGTTCTATAAAAACGGTAGTTACTTTCATAACTGACCCCAACATGTAATTACATCGCTCCTCAAGTTCTAGAATGTTGTATTTTATTAGGCAGAGCCTTTCTCCTTGGTACATCTCCCGAATTTCCCCCTCACTCGAAGAATATCGAAGAGGGGCAGCTCTGTCGACGAGTCTGCCTCGCATGTCTATGCCAGGCAAAGTGAAACATAAATCCCATCAGCCAATTCGACTGGATGCTGTCACGTACCGCAATGATGCAAACAAAGCAGATCTCGGACGAGGAGTTGCATCCCAAGCGAAAGAGTCACATCTGGCCGAACAGTTCCTATGCTAAGGCATTATGTATTCCTATTGCAAACGACAGCCGCTGTTTTATATACGCGCGGAAACAGCTATAAATTCAAAGCTCCCAGACCGCAGAAACAAACACATATCGGCATAAAGTTGCACCTAAATATATAGGTCTGGGAACGTGCGTGCGTGTGTTAGCTGTTACGGCTTTCTTGGGCGTTGGAGCGGTGCTTTACGATCGACGGATCACGGCAACGAAAATAGAGGACATGTGCGGAACGATTTCAATTCCGCACTGACAGGACCGCGTCGAAGTGTGGAAGTACTGGCTGTCAGTGTCGCCAGGTTGTTGTACTGCCCTTATACAATATTCCTATTTCACGCAAAAAAATCCCTAAGAAATCTATTTTATGTAACATAAACAAGTCACGAGTGTGATCCCAAAACGCCTTAAGTCCATTTTTATGAAAGAACTGGGTTAGTGTTTTTTTATCCACCGGTCTACGGCCAGACCACGTTTTCAACTGACATGCACAATAACACAAACTTTTAGACAAGAATTGGCGTTGTTTTGCAAGAAAAAAAGCTTAAAATATAATGATAATAATCCGTGGCGCTACAGCCCGTGCAGGGCCTAGACCTACCAGCCGGTTGCTGGCCTCACGCCCACATGTCGAAGCAGAGGCAGACGATCATCCAACCGGAATGGAGGTATCGTGTGGTTAGCACGATGATCCCCCAAGCCGTTATAGCTGGCACTCGCAACCGGACTTCGCAACCTATCGTAGCTCCCCAAGTGCATCACGATGCTGGGTGGGCACCGGTCCCATACACTGGCCGAAATTTCATGAGAACTTTTCTTCTCCCATGAGGATTCGAACCAGCGCGCATTCCGTAGCGCGGGTTCTAGGCAAGACACCACAGACCACGACGCCATGGCGCGGGAAAAAATATAATGATAGAGATCTCAAATATAATCATATAAATGGCCAAATGGACTAATCGAATTTTGGGACCATACCTTCAATTGTGGTTATACTGTTTCAACTAATAAATTATAATGGAATATATTTTAATTATGCCTGGTTCTAGTCTATGCTTCTGAGACTCACGAAATCAGATAAGAAACAAACTGAAAATTTTTCAGAAAAATATTGGCAGCAGTTCAAGGTACAGATACTTAGAAATGGACGACAAAATAAATTTATGATTTTTATGATGAACCTGATATATTGTGGCCAGAATTAACGCAAGAAGACTAAGATGGATTGGACATGTGCTAAGAGAGCTCCTGAATAAAAAAGTTTATAGAAATTCCTTTAGAGGAAAAGACCACTGGGAAGACCTATGCTTAGATATTTGGACAACCTGAAGGAACACCTACTTACTTACTTGCTGGCTTTTAGGCAACCCGGAGGTTCATTGCCGCCCTCACATAAGCCCGCCATTGGTCCCTATCCTGAGCAAGATTAATCCATTCTCTATCATCATATCCCACCTCCCTCAAGCCCATTTTAATATTATCATCCCATCTACGTCTCGGCCTCCCTAAAGGTCATTTTCCCCCCGGCCTCCCAACTAACACTCTATATGCATTTCTGGATTCGCCCATACGTGCTACATGCTCTGCCCATCTCAAACGTCTGGATTTAATGTTCCTAATTATGTCAGGTGAAGAATACAATGCGTGCAGTTCTGTGTTGTGTAACTTTCTCCATTCATCTGTAACTTTATCCCTCTTAGCCCCAAATATTTTCCTAAGCACCTTATTCTCAAACACCCGTAACCTCTGTTCCTCTCTCAAAGTGAGAGTCCAAGTTTAAAAACCATAAAGAACAACCGGTAATAAAACTGTTATATAAATTCTAACTTTCAGATTTTTTGACAGCAGACAGGATGATAAAAGCTTCTCAACCGAATAATAACAAGCATTTCCCATATTTATTCTGTGTTTAATTTCCTCCCGAGTATCATTTATATTTGTTACTTTTGCTCCAAGATATTTGAACTTCTCCACCTCTTCAAAAGATAAATTTCCAAGGAAGGAAGACCTACAAATTTTATACATTTATGTTAGCTAGGAAATTGTTTGTCAGAACAGGATGCAGTTGTATTATATTGTAAAATTAGCAGCCTATAATACTTTGCGAATTTTCAATGTTACTGACTTATCAAAATGGAAATGTGAGAAAAGCTTACAGTTTTATTAACATAGGCCTACTAATACATATTCAAATGAACAAACATTTTTGTCTCTTGACAATATCAGGTTTATATTTGTATTTTAATATCTAAAACATTATTACACATCTATTACATATTGCAAAAACAAATGTAGGTTAAACATGATGTTGTCACGGAAACGTTTGTCCATTTGAATGCTTTTATACTATTTGTGGGAGTAAAATATGACGTTATTCCAAAATATGGTAAAAAATACATTTCTACGGCCAATAAAAACCGTGCCATCGTGTTTAGAAAAGCTAGGTATGTGCTTAATTTAAGTTCATAAAAAGAAACCAGGATAAAAATACGACATGTCATAGAAATCCGAGCCATACTAACACAAGTGGCTACAGAGGTGCATTTTAAGTGTTGGTTAAATTTTCGATCTGTTTGCTGAAATAAGCGTTTCCATAACCGTGGATATTGATAAAACGATTTTGAATAATTTGCCTGTGTCCGTATGTGTACATAGATTCTCCTGATGTATTGGACGGATTTTGATCACATTCAATATCTACTTTGTTCGACAATATCATTCTTCCAATTTATTTCGCATTATATGTGATTTCTTTCTTTCAAATTTCATTACAAGATTACTCTATACAAAATCCTGTTCACGATCGTGAAACAAGCTTTATGAGTTCTAACTTTTAAGAAGCTGTCTGTGCCACACATCAAAGAGTGGGATTACACAGATTATTCGCTTCAAATGCATCCATTTTTAATGTTTGGTATCTACAGTGTAAATGCAGCATTAATGAGCGACGTGCTTCAAAGCGCTCGGGATGCAAAAGGCATTGAATTAAATCGGGCTTACAATAAGCCAAAATTTGTATTCATAAATGCACATTGGCATTCATTCAATACTTATGTTCAGAATTCGACAACTTTTCAAAAGTGGAGTTCACAAAGGTCTAATTAATGAATCACTTGTTTTCATTACGTTGGAAGATAATCTATACATAATATATTTTTATATGCTGGTCGTAGCAGTTAAAGCGCAGCTCTGAGACCGTGTGGAGGCTGCAGTTATAGATGAATTCTTATTCTCTGTTTTTAGTGTCCTGTGTTGTTCTAGCTGAAGGCTGAAGTCGTGCAGATGCCAACAAAGGCCTATCTAGTGTGTAAGGCTATACATCCAATGGCAGAAATGTATGAATATGTATTACATTGAGAACTCTGTACTCAAATAGGGTTTGAATATTAATTTCGACATTTCGTACATAAATGTCGATCTTTGGTCACTTCAAATTACAATTCGTACACAAATTCAAGTATAACCGTATATGTGCACGGAACGCCGGTATGTGCAGATTGCGTTATTCACGTGTTGTTCTTACCAGTTCTTAGCGGAAGGGATGTACAAGAATCTATTCTGCACTTCTAGTGTTCAATTAAATTGATATTTGGACATTATAAACATACTTAGCAGAAGGAAAAAACGCAATTATTGTCAGTGTCTATATTTAACAATAATTGTAACACAAGAAACAATAGACTTACTCAGTTACAATTCACAAAGCAGTCGTTTGTAAAGAATCATTTATTTACATGATTTGTATACAATAATTGCAATAATTTCGAAACAACAAAAAAACGAACACAGTATTTCATTTTACGTAGTAGGTACTGATTATTTCAAAGTAATACTCTTTCATTGTTTCTCAAGCATTATTGGGACCATTGGTGCACAAATGTTAAAGAAAATATTTTACTCCCAATTACATGCAATAGGACATTGTGAGGCTTTTACACTGGAATCATTTCCTTGCTGTATATTAATGTAAATTCACAATATTATTAATAAATTGGATAAATTAAGCTTGAATTTAAATTTATATATAATTTATTTGGAAAACGTTGAGAGCAAGTTTCAGCAAGTTGGGAGCGTTACTGAATTGAGTTAAAAGAGTACTTCACAAGCTGTGAAGCGAGGACATTTTCTTTATGTCAGGTTTAAATATTTATTAACGTAAGTATATTCACATAATATAGTAACGTGAGAGGGAAAATTCGCCATTATGTATTATTTTTCGAAAAAAATTTTTCGCCTTACAAATAGTTGCTTTGTTCCTTCCCTTACAACCTCGAGACCCTCACATGTATTCTTCACTCAATATTCTCATCACTTATCAGCTTATCAAATAAAAGTTGTAAGTCGTCTAACTATTGATGGCTGTGTTAGTACAGACATCATTGTTATGTTTGTCTTACCGTGAGAGTACTAATTAAGAAATAAGAGCTGGCGAATATCATATTTTGAGAACTTTACTAATCTGATTTAAATTTTCACATCACTATTAGGTCCACATGATATGATGAAAGCCTTTCATTTTAAAATAATTACTATTGGCTGAGGAAAACATCATAACAGTTACGTTATATGATTCGTGATTTCTCTTCTTCGTTATATCTGTGGACTCCTCACTTTATTTTCCATAACGCATTCACAATCACAGCTCAATGAGCACCCGTACTCATCTGTGTTACTGAAACCAAAGCTGTTCTGCTACTGCAGGTACTGTACAGCCCTGTCGCGTTCCCCTCCAAGCCGATTCACTCCCTCCAGGTAGGGGAATAGGAACTGCACATCGCACAGAGACAAGTGCACAATGTGAGCGACTGCACAATGTGCAGGGTTTTGACATGCATGACCTACACTAAGTTTCGCGTTATTTTGAAAGTTTAAATGTACGATATTTTGACATGGAAGGGCTCAATTCATAAAATCGTTTCTTTTATCAGCTTGAAAACTGTATTTGGCGAATCCGTGGTTTGCGAAAGCCAGGTATCTCTACTACAGGGATGTAGTAAGCAATAGGTAGCGCCGGATCACTGCTGAATGCAGCCCGCAACACTTCAGTCTAGGTTTGAGGAGTGGGTAAGGAGAGGTAGCTGATATGATCACAAAGTGTGACACTGGTAGATTACGTCATTTAGTTGTTACCAATGGATCTTTCTTTATCGAATTATCAACGTGTATATACATATACATACACACACAAAATTCCTTGAAATATTTCTCTATAGTTAGTTTTTTAATTAATACAACATAATCTACATAATTGAAAATGAATATAAAGCATGTTACTCTCGTCAATGAGCCAATGCATAATGCTTCTTAAGTAACATTTAATATACTAATAAACTGTTACTGCAGTTATTAATTATTAATTGCGTCGTTCCTTATCAATTCGATCAATAAGTCACTCTAAAAAGAACTTGGTTTATATATACAGAGTGTTTCCGAGGTGATGTTACAAACTTTCAGGGATGATGGCGAAGGGCACATGTATCAATTTGAGATCAGGAACCATGGTCCGCAAATGACCGAGTCGAAAGTTACAAGCAAAAATAGTTTTGTGGAAATGAAATAATTTTATTCCTCTGTACACCTTATTTATGTGTATTTATCTGTACATCTTACACATACTGTATTCATCTGACGTTGTTTACGTTGTCTACTTACAGTATTCCATTCAGTGCGCTGTCTGAGGGATGGGGACAGGAAACTACACTAAAGCAATGCAGATAGCGTAATGTGTAACGGACATGGTCGGTCCTGATATGCACGTCTGTAGACAGCAGTGTATGTGTGCAAGTTGCAGTGTCCAGTCGATCAGTTCTAGTGAAATGGAGGAGTACACGAGAGCGGAATATGCAGACCTGAGTTTCGAATACGGATGAGCCAGTGGGAACAGTAGACAAGCTCACAGATTGTATCGGGGCAAGTACCCACGTAGGAGACATCCGACCCATACCATCTTTCCACGACTGTTTCAAAAGTCAAGGGAAGTAGGGCACGTGGTGCCAAATTACAATTCCATTTCCACACAACTATTTTTGCTTATAACTTTCGACTCAGTCATTTCCGCACCAGGGTTCCTTATCTCAAATTGATATATGTGCCTTTCGCCATCATCCCTGAAAGTTTGTAACACCATCTCGGAAACACCCTGTATATATATGTTTTAATAATAAGTAATAATTATTATGATTAACCATTATTCTTTCCTAATCTTCTTCATGGACTCGAGCAAAAACAACTTGAAAAATTTTGTTTTTATAGCCTATCTGACAGAGCCAAATGTAATTGTGCCAAATTATCCTTGTCCAATGTACATATAATGTATTTCGATTTCTCGATGTTGTTCATCACACTTTTAGATTGAGGCATACATATATACCATGGAACAAGCGAAGGAACTGCGATGATGATGATGATGATGATGATGATGATGATGATAATTTGGGTGGAGCTAATCCTTTCCAGTATGCAATATTTCCACTTTTACTTATTTCAGTAAAACTTTTAGCATTCATTAAATAGACCTCAAGTCATATACAAATATGAGAATTAAACCCTTAGTGCTAATGGTTTATGTAAAAAAAAAAAAATATTTATATCTGGTGAGTACAAACTCTGAAATTTAGGTTTTCACATATGTACGAACTTGCTACACAAAAACTAACACATCTTTATCAAATTTTTATATATTACTATCCATACTTTGTTTGACATGTGAGGTGAGTTATATTATTAATTTTGGTAGGAATTTCAATTTTAAAAGTGTAATTGTGTATTAATTTTCACATAAAATTTTCAACAGGATTAATTTTTTAACTTTCATACCTTACAATATGCATAAGTAATTCTTCACCCCGTGAATAGATTTCTAAAAACTTTATAACCGTGCAAAAAATCATTCTTGTAATTGTAATGGTTTTTGAGTAACAGGTTCCTAAATATGAAAAATATCTAGTTATGAAAAAAAAAACAGTGTATATTATAGAACGTACTACTAATTTAAAACATCTCAACACTATAATCCTCATCCTTCTCACTTTGTATTGCATCTCTCTTCGATTTCCTCAGGAACAGCAGTAACTGCTTTCAATATTGTAGTCACGAATCTTGTAACTTTGGTAGGTTGTGACAACAGATCCATGATGACACAAAATGTTTCTACCAATACACCTTAGTCCATATGCCAACCTCAAATTAACCTCAATGTTTTTCAACTTTACTTGAAGACATAATGCTATCGCTGGCATTGCATATTGAACATGTATTTATAAGTTTTGTGGCTAAACGTTTCCAACTATACTATATATTTTCTGAGATTTTTACACAGTCTACGTTTTCACAATAATTACATCTACGAAACTTGCTAACCTATTAGAAATTATATTTATATCTATTACGACACTACCATTAGAAACATTATTTACAAAAAAATCTATCATCATCCTGAGGCTTACTTGAAAATAACTTTTACCTAGAGGCACTCGGTGTTTCGTCACTTTCCGAAACAACGTTGGCATTTGAACGCTCAAAAATGAAAAAAATAACCATGCAGATATATAAATTAGATCTTCCTCGGTTTTTTTAAAGCAAAAAAGAAAAATTGATTTTTTCAATCTAAATTATTCGTTCTTGGTGCCCTTAAATTGTTTACAATAGTGGTCGTCAGCACTCGCTGAAATGGATAAAGTGCAAGGAGTGCAACGTAATATGCTCAGTCGTGCAGAAGAGGTAGGGAGACAGCATACCGGCCAGCAGCCGCGAAAGCACGCTATCCCGAGGGTGCATTGTGCTGATGACCGCTGGTTTACAAAATGAACATGTTTGAGGTCTCCAGTAAAGTACAGTCACTGATATTTCATCAACATATCGACACTGGCTTGCCACTAAAGGTCGCTCAACTGGCATTCACTATTACACAAACTAGTAACGCCATCTGTACTCATAATTTGTTATTATTAGCAGCTTGCTAGACAAGTCCCAACTTGTCTGATACGGTAGCAATCACTTTTACACAACCAAAACACAACCAATGTAAAACCCTTGACGAATGCCAGCTTATTCCGTAATAATTCAATAATACCTAATGAAATCAAACTCCTACTATGAATCATAATAAATTTAACTTTACTAACATTTAAAACCCTGTTTAGCTTCCTGGTATGCCAGTCTCGAAACCAACTCAAAAATGGTCTCTCTTCGACACTCATACCTCTACATACACACAGCATACATCACCGCCTGTAGTAAGTCACGAACCCCGTTCGAACCCAGACTACAGCACTCCACGTTCTTCCCGAACTGGGTTATCCGTGGTTCTCTCACCGATAATCGTAACACCAGCCCACAGCTCTCCCAGCTGTGGCCCAACCTTCCTCAACGAGTCTCTCCCCAAGACTGTATCGATCAGTTGTTAAAACAGTGAAATTCAGGACAATTTACAAAAAATAGGCTACAGATTTCAGTTGTTACATTGTAAAATAACTGCTTGGAATATAATATTAAACCCTAATGTCCAGCAATGGATGAGTTTAGTTGTGTTGCGAAGTAGAGACAGTTGCTAAGATTAACGACCATCTATTTCATTGACTTCGAAGACAGCAAGCCCCAGTTGGAACACAGCAGATAGGGCCCAAAATAAATGAAAAGAGTAGTGAGAGGAGTACAGCAAGGGTAAACGTGTGCATAATACATTTCACCTATTTTTTATTTTCTTGGCTCAAACATTCCCATCGCACCTCTTATCAGCTGGTCTATTTATCAGTCGTAATTGAGCTGTGTATTTAAACGTAACAGAAAAAGAAACGCTTCCAGTCGTGACAAATGCACCCAATTTCTCATTTCATTCCAGTAGGATGTGCTGCAGGAATTAAGAGACTGCAAGGCTCCACATTCAAACACTGCAACTATTATTTAAGTCTCCGTGCACCAGAACTGCTTTAAATTTATTTCCTGCGGTGCTTCATTCCATTCTATGTACAACAATTAACAACTTTCACGTAATTTCAGTTTTCTATGCTTTCAATGATACATACAAAATAATCATCCACTTATTCGTTTATTTGTTTGTAACTTAATTAATTCATTCATTCATCCACCCATCCATTCATCCATTCCTTCATCTATTTATTCATACATCTATCAATTCATTCATTCATGCATTCATTCATTCATTCATTCATTCAATCACCCAATGATTCATCAATCTATGAATTCATTCCTTCATTCACTCATCAATCCATTCATTTATTCACCAATTCCTTCATCCAACCATCCATTTCTTCATCTATTCATTCATCCATCTATCAATTCATTTATTCATTCATTCTTTCATTCATCCACTCATTAATTCATTCACTCAATGGTTTATCCATCCATGAATTCATTCATTCACTCATTCATCCATCCATCCATTTATCCACCCATTCCTTCATCCATCCATACATCCATCCATTCCTTCATCTATTCATTCATCCATCTATCAATTCATTCTTTCATTCATTCACTCAATGATTCATCCATCTATAAATTTATTCATTCACTCATTTATCCATCCAACCATTCCTTCATCCACCCATCCATTCCTTAATCTATTCATTCATTCACTCAATTATTCTTCAATCTATGAATTCATTCATTTATTCATTCACCCATTCCTTTATCCATCCATCCATTTCTTCATCTATTCATTCGTCCATCTATCAATTAATTTATTCATTCATTCTTTCATTCATCCACTCATTAATTCATTCACTCAATGGTTCACCCATCTATGAATTCATTCATTCACTCATTTATCCATCCATTCATTTATCCACCCATTCCTTCCTTCATCCATCCATCCATCCATCCATTCATTCCTTCATCTATTCATTCATCCATCTATCCATTCATTCTTTCATTCATTCACTCAATGATTCATCCATCTATAAATTTATTCATTCACTCATTCATCCATCCATCCATTCCTTCATCCATCCATCCATCCATCCATCCACCCATTCCTTCATCCATCCATCCATCCATCAATTCCTTAATCTATTCATTCATTTATTCTCTCAATTATTCTTCCATCTATGAATTCATTCACTCATCCAACCATTCCTTTACCCATCCATCCATTCCTTTATGTATTCATTCATCCATCAATCAATCAATCAATTCATTCATTCATTCATTCATTCATTCATTCATTCATTCATTCATTCATTCATTCATTCATTCATTCATTTCTTTCTTTCTACCTTTCTTTCTTTATCTCCTTTTTGTTTCGTCTGTTCACTGATTCGTACTATTATTTTCTCATTCAGGCACCTTTCTATTTTACATCAGTTCACTGTCTCTTAAAATACTTTGTTAAATAATTAACTCATCTCTTAATGTGTCAGTTCATTAACTTCTCACGGTCTATTCACTAACTTATTCATTCATATTTTTCTGAATAAAAAGTTAATATAAACTTATGTTCAACTTCAATGGGTGTGGAGATGCAGCTGTTTAAATGTTTGACATAATAATCCTTACAAATGTTATGAAAGAACGACAAAAGGCGACGTACCATTGACTACGTACAAAGAAATAGTACGTCTCTCTCTTGGGAGGTCGTCTGAGGGCAGCACTGTCCATAACGGGTGTAGAGAAACAGCTGTTTATAGTTCCCTTGGTTACAATATGGCATGTCCTTTTTTAGCATGACGGAGACATTTTAGCCATCAGGTAACACATAATTTAAATCTCATATCCTCTGAAAGATAGATAGACCGAGGTGGTCACGTGCATTGGCCATGAAACTCCCCAGACCTCACTGTTGATTTTGTTTGTAGGAATGGATGAAAGGCAAAGTGTACGAAAACAAAGTAAAGACAAGGGACGACTTTGTCGCTCACATTATGAATAGTGTTGCATTCATAAAACATGCCAAGACGAGATCAGAAGACAACTTACTGCTGTCAACAGAACGGGAAAGTGAATTGAAGCCGGTCATTAAATTTTTTAGCCATTACATTTAACTGTTGAAATGTACTGACACCATATAAATAAGTACTAATGCTTATTATTAACTCATTTGTCTTCCGTTTTTGCAACTTATAAAGCTTGCTATGCGTAACATTCAAAGAACCGTCTCCTCACAATGGAGCAGGCGTGTCCATTTAGTGCGTTGTGATACAAAAGAGAGTTGTGAGCAATGAGCACTGTAAGATAAATAATGTTTCCCCCCTCAACCCCTTCCACTACTCCATGCATGACAGAGGAACTATAGTATCATTGGTGCTTGTATAGGGACATCATTTTATTTTTACTAACATTTTTAATATTAACCTGGCTATACCTTTGGATCAAGATTGAGAACCGCAAACACAGTTTGCTACCCCCTTCCACGACCGGAGTTCGATGATACTGGCGTAAAATACAAACATATCACTTTACTAGATATAGGAGGGAAGAAAAGTAGTTCATCCATTTACGTAAACTAGGAAATATCACGCTTTTGACTTTGTTGATTTTCATTAGGTTTTTGTTTAATCAAAATACAGTACAGTATTAACAATTAGTGTTTTTACTCACGAACTGAGCTGTCCATGCGGACGTATTCATTATGCAGTGCATATTATACTGTCTACAGCACATTAGCGTACGATATAGAGAATGAAGTTAAATTGAAAAATAATCTTAATAAGGATATTTAAAGACATTTTTGAAAATGGTTGCCGTACATTTCGACAAAGGCCTCAGTTCTAATGTACATATTATCGCACTATAGACTATTGTCTGGTTGAGGTTTTTTCCGGGTTTTTCTCTCAACCCGATACGAGCAAATGCTGGG
Organism: Periplaneta americana; assembly: GCF_040183065.1. Taxonomy (NCBI): domain Eukaryota; kingdom Metazoa; phylum Arthropoda; class Insecta; order Blattodea; family Blattidae; genus Periplaneta; species Periplaneta americana. The sequence goes on from NC_091133.1 coordinate 129,738,882, forward strand.
TAACTTTCGGTGCTGAACCCCGGACTCATTTTCACCGGCATTATCACCTTCATATCATTCAGACGCTAAATAACCTAGATGTTGATACAGCGTCGTAAAATAACCCAAAAAATAGACTATTGTACGTAATTCAAATTACCAGTTTCGTACTTCGTATCAGTAACTCACGTTGAAATAACCTACTCTATAAAAGAGTACCTTACATACTGTAAATTCAATCTTCACTTCTGCCCGACCCGAAAAGATAAAATTACTCAGATATGCTATCTACTGTCCGTCCAAGTGGTTATATTTCAGGATCGTAGAAAGGGAGGAAATCACGTGAGAGTTAATTACTTAACGAGGCCCTTTTATTTAAGTTATTTCAAACAGTTGTATGGATATAATATTACGTACACGTCCAATTCCTAACAAAAATTAATGTTCTAAGAAAAAACCTAGTCAGCCCAGCCACTAGCCTTTACAGAAAGGCGAATAGAAGCAGGTGGGGGAAACCAGGATGAGACGTAGGCAAATGGACGAAAGTACCTGTGAGAAAATGATTCAATATTGAAAGCTCTTCCGTCACTGGAAAACGCGAACGTAAAGCTACTATGACTGTATATGCGGTCTTGTGTCTGTGTGAAGGACGGTTGAACTTCATTAGTAGAAGGGGTGGGAGTGAAGTACATTCAAGAAGTCGGGTACAATAAAAATTGAAGCAAAAATAAAATGATGTCCCTGTACTTTCACAATGTCTGTATCGAAGTCGTGTTATTCCGTGCCGGTTGTGAAGAAAGGCAACTTCCATTTTCGATGGGAGGAACAATTTTAGTTTCAGAGTATGACAGAAATATTAAATGCCTCATTTGCCGCAAGATATTACGTATCTTTCCAAATCCAATGTAAAACGCCATTATACTACGTGTCACTCCAAATATCCTGATTTAATACGGTTCAGTTTTTAGTAGAAAGTACAACTTAGGGTCTCCTTAAGGCTTAGAACCCAATGGTTTCAGTATTTTAATGTTGTAAAAAGTATCGTACAATTACTAGAAGCAAAGATAACTGCAAAATCTATATATATAATTTGAACTGGTAATGGAAATTACGGGAAAACGGCTGAACGGATTTTAATAAATGGCCCCTCATTTTGAAGCTTGGAACCTAAAGTTTTTTGGAAAAGTAGTAGTTTTCAGTGAAATGTCAATTTTCCTACATAATTTTCCTATTTTCAAAAATCCATCTGTTGTCAGTTTTGAGAACTAATTTTATCGAATCACGGCCGACTTGATTGAATTTCAGAACAAAACACACACTACAATAAACAATAGGCTATTACACGAAGGCCATGACCTGCAGATTGCCGATATATTTAGAGCTCAATTCAATTTGTTATTAAAAACTGATTCTGCAGTGCATAATTTTCTGAGTACAGCTGTGTATTGGATATTCAAATCTACGAAACTTGAGGTGGTTTGATGACATTATTACCATTAGAAATTAAATATTATTGTAGTTAATATCATGATGCATCTATTTTTCATTAATTGTACATAATATTGATGCTATATTGATGACATGAAAGTGAAACGTTTTGAGGTTATGTAAGTAAATGTAGAGAATATCTTAATTTAGATCTTCATTTCTATAATTTACTGAGTGGCTGCTATATATAACTACAAAACTTAAGTAAGATAATAATATTGTTATTAAAAATCAAATATTTTTATACTTATTAACCCAGTGGGGTTGGGTCCTTTTCATATACTTAATGGCGGTGTAGTGTAGATATTGATATGTGTCATTGTCTTCAGTATTGCTCGAGAGAGCGCAAAAATTACAGTTCCTAAGGAAAGATCAAAAGGTATTACTTACTGATAAAATAAGAGGCCTAGAAAATTTTCTAGTCTCCAGATCATTTCAGCAAGATCTCTTAGTAGGATAAAATGATTTTACGCTCTACATTTCAAGTTCTACATGCAGCAGCTATACGAAAATGCTATTGTTCGAAAGCTTAGCAAACCTGACATTTTTTTTTAACTTTTGCCTACAATCCACAATGACCTGAAATAGCTACTGCTATCGTCCTGACATTGATACTTGCGTTTTCGCGTTGAAACTCAAAAACTGAAGTTGGACAGGTTCAAGGAAAAGTATTTGGCCTAAAAATATCCGTTCAGAGGGAGTATGTTTCATTATTATGGAAGCAAATAACTATCAAAAAGACAAGTATTCTTCATTGAAAATAAATCTGAAACATTTTTATATGAACCTCTAACGAACTTAGTTTGCAGCAGTATTTGCTGCACAAGCCACTAGTTTATATTGAATTAAAACTTTTAATTTAAAATCACTCAGAAGTCCTGCGTATTGACTCTGAAGGAAACAATAGAACACTGACATTATATGCCTGTTTACATTTATTTATGTTTAATAATTTGCTCAATTAATTTGAATAATTACGACACACACATTGCGTAGCAACTATTGATTACATAATAAATCATATGATTATTATTAATGACAAAACACAACGATGGCAATTTGCTCAATTACAGACTCGAATTAAAGTTGTCATTCAGTGTGAGCAACAGTGGTCTAAGGTTCTATGAAAAAAAAAGTGGCAAGAGATTAATAGAATTCTAATAATTCCGTGGATCTTCTAGGCTGTTCTTGATTGTCATTGTGAGTATGGTTGGGATTGTAAGGATGTTTGGGATTTGAAATAAATGTTTGGACCTTTTTCCACTTCTTTCTTCATATTCCCCGCATATAAATTGAACAAGGCAAAGCCTTCTATTTGACTACTTTATAATCACTTCCTCATTCCATGAGGCTTAGGTTCGAGACAATAAAGAAATTGGTAGTCGAAATGATTCACATATGAATTGTTTAAAATTGTAATAATAATAATAATAATAATAATAATAATAATAATAATAATAATAATAATAATATTTATTTATTTGGACAGCAATACCGTACTACAATTAAGTATTTCAAGATTGAACTTACATTAAATTAACTGTTTCTGTCTTGATACTGCTCACATTTATTCATCACCCTCATTTGTTTACGGATAATAATTTTTGTTTAAATTGAAATTACAGCATATGTTTCCAGCTCATCTTTGGTCTTTTGATATCTCTTTTGCTTATAAGAATATAAATAATGCATACATATATTCCTATAAGCAAGAGAAATATCGGACGACCAAAGAAGAGATGGAAAGATTTGCTGTAACACCTGAATAAGCCTGAGTCCTAATCCATGAAGTGAAGAAGAAGAAGAAGAAGAATTACATTTAATATTTCGTTAAGCTTTCACATGTTAAAAATTATTTTACAAAGCCCATCTATGACTGCCTCCGTGGTCTGTTGGTCAGCTTACAGATATGGAGGTTCCGGATTCGATTCCCGATCTCAGCACTCGGTGAATTTTTCTTGAAGAAGAAAAATTACCTGGGTGTCTAGAGTCTGGAAATTTGTGTGATTGTGAGTGTGCCGGGTTAATATTAATTAACCAATCATCAGAATATAAAATACATCAGGACTGTCGCTGGGCAGTAACCTGAACACACGTTTCAGCGTCACATTGTTGACAAGTAACTCCATCTGTTAGCAAAACCATAAAGCATCTAATAGAGGCTACAGAGTTAACAACGAAAAAAAAAAGGCCCATCAAATTTACTTTCTTTTTTTTTATGTTAATCGGTGAAATAAAGAAGCATCAAAATATATAACACGACATTCATTTATTTTAATTAATACGTCATCTTTATTGTTGGAATTGGCTACATCCCGAATGGCTGGGTGGTTTCTGTCACGATGCACAACATAAAAAACAAATGAGTATAGATGCCATTACATAAATATGGCGAAGCACATAAGCTCCTGAAAAAAAAAAAATCCTACACAGGATTATTGTACAAATAATAAAGTATTTCCGTCATATATTGAACAACAATTTGTATTTTTAAAAAAGATATATACAATCTGTTCCACATATTACAAATACAACTCAAAGAAAAGAAAATGAACTATTTTTTTTAACATGTGCTAATATTCTTGACTCTAGTTGTCACCTGTTATTACAGGCAGATAGATAAAATATATTATTTGTTTCTTTCGTGAATAAAACGGTGGTTTTATTTTAATGTAAAACTTAGTTTTAATTCAATTTTGGAGATTTAGAATGTGATATGTGGTTTGCATAACCCCAGATTTAACAAAACCAAAAAGTTGTTAAATGAGCTACATCAAGCTACTACGATGATGCGTTGTTATCACTTGAAACCATTTTGTTTTAAAATGTTTATTTTAATTCTTACTGCAAACATGCTCATTAAATTTCATTACATCAGTTATTGTTTAGAGCAAATAATAATTGTTAATTTATTGCAATTCATAAGCAAATATTAACCCTCATGTATATTGCTCAGTACAGATTAGTTCAATTAATTATCATATGTGATGGGGATATTAAAATTGACCATTCCACTAAAAGCTGTTCTCTCAAACCACAGTTCAATTGATGACATCTACACCTTAATAGATCTTGCCTGTTATTAATTCATGCGGCACTCATAGCCCCGTCTAGATTGTACATAATTGGCCGTCATCACTTCACACATTTCTTAATTACATGCGCCTAGATAATAAACGAACCCTGCATCCCAAGCTGTATAAAGAATTCAGATCGACCTCATCCATCTCATCTGGCGACCAGTTTCAGTGCCTTGACAATAACTGTATTTTCTCTCCTTTGTTAATTATAAGAGCTAAGACTTTCTGAACTCTTACAGCCTGGCAGAACTTACAAGTAGGGACATGTACAGATACGAAATTAAAATTTGGAAATCCCTCATTGTCTAAGTTTCACTTACAACACAGCGCATGTGCAATAAACTAGAGCCCCTGTATACAGGGTTAGTTAAAATTCCCGCTCCACCTAAATAACTTTTGAAGCATACGGTTCAGTGACATGAAACTTGGTATGTGGGGATAACCATATGCTAAGAACTCAATAATGTTATTACCGAGTTTTTTCTACTTCCGGTTTAATCGGAAGTAACTCCAACTCTCTTATATATATTTTTTTTATTTTTGAATAAAGTTCATTAAGAGCTTTTCAAAAATTACACACACTTCATACTTCTGTACCAAATTCAGTGTTGCTAAGTCGAGAAAACAGAAAAGTGTATCGAATATTAAAATAATAAAAGCACTACCTAAATAACTTTTGAAGCATACGGTTCAGTGATATGAAACTTGGTATGTGAGGCTAAGCATATGCTAAGAACTCAATAATGTTATTACCGAGTTTTTTTTACTTCCGGTTTAACCGGAAGTAACTCCAACTCTCTTATTTTAAATGTAATACCCAATATAATTTTTTAATTTTTGAATAAAGCCCATTTAGAGCTTTCCAAAATTACACACACTTGATACTTCTGTACAAATTCAGTGTTGCTAAGTCAAGAAAACAGAAAAGTGTATCGAATATTAAAATAATAAACGCACCACCTAAATAACTTTTGAAGCATACGGTTCAGTGACATGAAACTTGGTATGTGGGGATAACCATATACTAAGAACTCAATAATGGTATTACCGAGATTTTTCTACTTCCAGTTTAACCGGAAGTAACTCCAACTCTCTTATTTTAAATGGAACACCCAATATATATATTTTTTTATTTTTGAATAAAGCTCATTAAGAGCTTTTAAAAAATTACCCACACTTGATACTTCTGTACAAATTCAGTGTTGCTAAGTCAAGAAAGCAGAAAAGTGTATTTGCGCTTCTTTACCAAAAAAAAAAAAAAAAAAAAAAAAAAAAAAGTAGCAAAAATTCTTGTCACAGGTCTGGAATTTCTAGCTAAATTCCCATTTGATATCTTACATTTACACCCAAATTACCATTCACGTCAATTATGACACTGATAACCAGCTGAAAGCTCTATTTGAGTATCCTAAAAAGGCATTTCATTCGTTATATGATTTTGTAAACTTCTCTCTCTCCATCTCTGAGGCCGGTAGGGGAACATCCCTATGCATCGCGACCTAAGATCTATTGAGAGTCCCTGGGATGAGTTGTAGCAACGACAGCACCCACGCCGAATCGACCTAACCCCCCAACACCCTAATCACCAGTCCCACCATCCCTCTAAATCCGTATACCATTCCACCCCCACATTCCCCACTCAAACGATCTGAGGTGTACGCCATCCCCCCCGTATCGCCAACGGTTTAAGTTGTAGATCATCCCTCCCGTCGGGAGGGGAGTGGGTTCCGCTGCTGGGTTACCAACTACCATGCTTCGGCATATCCATGGATGCCGGCCAAGAGCGTCAGGAGCTTCGGAGGGCCGCCGCAGGCGCGATCTGAAAACCAAGGAAGACAACAGGAATGATAAGGAAAGGATGATGGGGGGGAGGAAGTGGCGAGAATGGATGAGGTTCTATACGTCTGATAAAGTTACCTGATATTCATCCGTAGGAGTGAGGGAAAAACCCGAAAAAATCTCACGCAGGCAACTACTCCCAAGCTGGGAATCGAACGCCGGGCCACTGGGTCAGGAGCGAACATGATACCATGACACCACAGCGGTGCACTTTGTAAATCTTAATCAAATAAAAGTTGGATTCCTGTAAGTTTTATACCCATTCAAATTTATTTTCTGACGATTTATACTGCAGAATTCCTGACATTCATATTCTACCGAAACTACCTGATCAGTATTGCCAAGTGTAGGGTAAACCATCTACCGCAGGGATGTTTAACCCTGGTAGGATTGAGGGATTTTCTATAATTGGCCAAACTGTGTAGTTCTTTTTTTACACTTCTGTTATTATTTTTTTTCTAGTAGGGTAAATTAGGGTCTGTTGGACAGTCGGGCATGTTGGACACTTTGTACTTTAACGTGTTACCTCGCCACTTGTGGGCACCACATTCTGCTAGAAGTCAATGACTGAAGTAGTCACGAGTGGGGCTACTTCAGTCATTGACTTCTAGCAGAATGCGGTGCCCACAAGTGGCGACGTAACACGTTAAAGTACAAAGTGTCCAACATGCCCGACTGTCCAACAGACCCTAATTTACCTTAGGGATTGTGTAATTCCTGATTACATTTCCTCACTTCAGATTCTGTTGTTGCGTCATTGCAGTACATGTATCTTGTGGTCGTCCGTGTTAGTTCAACTTTCCTTTGAAGTGCATGTGACTAAAACAGTGTTCTCTAATCCTGTTAAGTTTACTCTTTTTAAGATGTATTAATTTTTCCTGCGACAAATCAGGGCCATTATCTCCGAAGAAGAAAAGAGAAGTGCTTCGTGAAATACTTAAAAGTAAAAAATCTTGGCGTGGCCAGACATTTCGATTTCTCTGGTTACCGGAACGAGATTAGAATGTTTGGTTATGCAAGATGAAAACGTTTGTAAGACTAAATGTAAAGCAAGTGAAAATAAACTTGTAGCTAGAAAAAGTGAACGGTTTATCAAAAGTTAAAAAAAAAGAATACAGAACAATTATTTTAAAACGTTTGAAAAGTAATTAAACTTTTTCAAATATACTCGAACATGATGAACACGTTAAAAAGTCAGAACTTCGATATGTTTTTGATGTGGTTAAACATAATCGTAGTTTTAATTTAGTACTCCGCTTACTACAAATTAATCAGAGCGCTCTCCCAATTAGCAAAACTGGTGAAAAATGTAACACTTAAAGCTTAAAAGATCTTTGTTTTCGAATTCATATTGAGGTTTTTAGATTCGATAAGTCTAATGATAAGAAATCTGTAATGTATTATTTTACGAATTTTCACTCTTAATGACTTATCAAAATGAAAGTATGAGAAAAACTTACAGTTTTATTAACATACTACAAATATATTCTTGTTCATCATATTGAAATTTTTTAACAGTCCTCAAAGCAATCATTCGTCCATAACGTTCTGCCCAAAGTCAGGTCTTTCGCCGCAAAATCAGCATTCTCCAAGCTTTCTTATTTTCTGCCTTCCTCTTTAGTTTTTGCATATGATCCATGTATCTTAATGTTTTCTATCATCTAATACAGCGTTTCTCAAACTTTTTTGAAGTGGGGACCACTTTTTTAAGACAAAACAGTTCCGCGGACCACCTTACTCTTGTTCCCTTCGAAAGCAAATTTATTACTTTTGTAGTATATTTTAATATCAATATACTTATATTTTAAAATATAATTAATCAATTAAAATTAGCTAATTAAGCTGATGTTAATAGAAGTAAATTCATTTTTATTTCTTTAGGCTTGTAGAGTTTGGATAATCTTTAACTTATTAACTAAAAATAAAACAAATGTTTGTACTCAACTTAATGAGATGGATGAGCCTGCCGACTCTTGCACAGTTGTTTCATATTTGGACTATGGTAGTAAGCTTAAGTCGGAGATCGTCACATACATCGAGTCGATTTCGGTAGCACAAGCCCTTAGAAACAAATCCTTCGAGGTCCATGAAGAGGTGCACTGCGTTGCGTCTGAAGGCGGTGGAATTAGAAGAGCGGACATCGTGGCTCTGGACAAGACTAATAGTAAAGGCTTTATACTGGACCCAACTGTTAGATTTGAGATGAGCCAGACCCAACCATCCGAGGTCAACAAAGAAAAACAACAAATTTATGAGCCTACTATTCCGTATTTTCGAGAAAAATATCAGATGGAAGGCACCTGGGAAGTACATGGTTTAATGATCGGAGCGAGGGGCACCATCCCACGATCAACTGTAAACACTATCAAAACATTTGGAATCCATGACATCATTCCAAAAATAATTACTTCAACCATTAAAGGGTCTGTGGCGATTCTGAAAAATCATTTATACGGAATATCATAATACCCCCCCCCCCTTTTCTATTCGTTAGTGTGTGATTGTTACAAATATATGTACAAATTTATTATTTCTTAAACTTAAGCTCCTAGTTCACATTTGAATTTGGCTCATCTATCTTACTGTAATCATTACTATTCTAATATGTGTGTTATTCTGTGTTTTTGGCAACCCAGGATGCCTGGGCAGACTATTTCTTGAAATAAATTATATGTAGAGTTAGTGATGAAAACCCTTTTTCATACAGATACGTAGAAACGAACTGAATTATAATCTCTAAAGCACCATTGTACAGTTCACTGTATTCTCTTTTCACTTGTGATGCGGTCCAGAAATTAACCATACCTTCTGCTTGGAATTTCATTTTAAGTCCGGTCTCATTCGAGAGTTCAATTAACTGTTCTCTTTAACTCAATGAAAGTTTGTTAGTTTCAATATCGCAATGAAAGTGATCACGAACCCATGAAAATTCGTCTGATTTACTTGGAAAATAAGTTTCAAGTTGTAACCTCAGAGTTATATTATTGGTGTACGACGTACAGTACATGATCATTTCAATGTGCAGACTGGGTGTCGGTAAAACTATTAAGAAAGTCATAAATACATAAAAAGGTTCGGTCCTCTTTTATGAATTTAGGTGGTCCTTGGCTAGGTTACAGGGGCGGTGCCAGATGTGCAGGGAAAATATGGCGAGAATCACCACGTTCATAGTGCTTTAAATCCCTCTTTTGTTGTTGAGAATAGAGTGGGAAGTCAGTAGATGGGTAGGGTAATAAATTTCATAAAATGTCAGCACTGAGAGAAAAAGTGAAAGACTATTGCCATGTGACATTTCCAAACTCTAGATTTTCAGCTATAGGGCGATACACAATTCGTTTGGATTTTATTTTTTCTTCTGCCGTTTTCGAAGGACCACAAGGGCAGATCTCGAGGACCACAGGTGGTCCGCGGACCATAGTTTGAGAAACGCTGATCTAATATCTTCTTCTGCCCCAAACTTTTCTCCCCTTCACTATTCTTTCTAGTGCATCCTTAAGTAGACAGTTTCTTCTTAGGCAGTGGCCCATTCAATTTATTTTTCTCTTCCTGATTATTTTGAGCGTTATTCTGGAAATAATGTATACTTTCTGTTCAAAATAGCCATATCGTTCACCGTCTAGCATTTCTTAAAAAACTTTTAAAATCATCCTGCGGTATAAAGCAGCTAAAAATTCATTCCCAAATGATGAACGTTTGGCTAGCCCTGATACTACGAGACTTTCTGAATGCAAGTGATGAAGTTTTCACTTCAGCAACTTTCACTTCACCGTTCTGAGCCCTAATACGTGGAATGGGAGCGTGATGTTATGCACTGACTCGGAATCTATTACTGCCCCCGGTTACTAGGCATAAAGCAGTACCTGCGGTCTCTAACTTGAAAGAAATAAGCCACTCTAAACCAAAACTGATATTTTTGTTGTAACTGAAACGAGCTTTGTATTGAATATCGCTCCACGATCTCCAATACTCTTGCATACGCCTAGTGAAATCGAATTATATGCTTGGCATTCGAAATTCAATTTTTCAATACAGGCCGTGGGATGAGAAGTGCAGACAGTTTGCTTCTGTAACGCTGACGAGCCGGAATTGACGTGTAGAGAACAAAAGCTCACGTTGTAAAGGATAATTAAATAAACGTAGATATTTTATGTATTTTCGAGGGGAATGCCTTTGATAGCAATGTCGATAACACAGTCGCCAATTCTAGTCTCGCTTTCTGCCATTAAATCTGAAGGCAGATATTGTACAATTTGGCAAATCGATTAAAACAAGATACACGTAATTCCTGAAATTTCATAGAGATTCTGGGCATTTAATTAGGATGGAATTTCGTACGAAAGAGAGTCCTTCGCTACGGGGTTTTAGTCCCGAGCAACCACATTCCATTCTCCGTCGGGCAAAGCACGTATAGGTGTAATTTTTTAGATTGGCCGCTTCCATGCGCGAACAGCTATTAGGGGAAATGTGTCTGGAGATCGTACATAATTTTAGCTTCGAGGAGGGGGGAGGAGCAAAAGAAATAAATGAAAGAATGCTCAAGTTGTAGTTAGCACTACACATAATGTTAGAAAACATTCTTACTGTGGGCGAAGACACAATTTATTCCCGTTGACTGGTATTCCTGTAACTTAAAAATAAAGTGTTCACTTTTCAATGATAGTGATCTAATATAATATAAGCAATCATTCAATCAAACTCCTGTATCTCCTCATGAGGAGCATAGGGCATTCACAAAGTGCCTCCATCGGACCCTATTTGTAGCCAACTTCTTCACTTCTCTCCATGTTTTCCCCTCCAAGTATTTTTTGGCCTTCCTCTTGTTCTACTACCCTGGGGGTTCCAATCCAAAGCCATTCTTTCTACTGCTCCATCTTCTTTCCTGATTGTGTGCCCTATCCAATTCCACTTTCGTCTTTTGTTTTCTATTGTGATTTATTTCCGATTTGTTATCTTCCATAGTTCTGAGTTTGTGATTATATCTGGCCATCTAATTTTTAAAATTCTTCGTAAACATCTATTAACAAATGTTTGCAGTTTATTTTGTATAATTTTACTTGTTTTCCATGTCTCACAGCCATATAATAAGACTGATTTCACATTACTGTTAAAGATTTTAATTTTTGTAGATCTAGGCCTAGATATAATATAAGATTTTCATATTGGGTACAACTGGACAAATGCACTATTTGCAAATATAATGTAATAGTCATGAAGATATCCCACAAAAGCCTCAAATTTTTCCCATACTGTCATACGTAGAGTCTAATATAATACACTCGAACTTCCATACAAAGGAAACCGATAGAATGATAAATCCTGTAGAAACGAGAAATTTGAGCGGTCCCGGCATATTTCCCATATATTCAATATGTTGTAGCCATCATTACAAACGGTTAAATTTTGGAGAAACTTGGCTGGAACGATAAAAACATTACAAAGGGCTTTTAGAGAATCCGGTGGTTCATTGTCATCCTCACATAAGCCTACCATCGATCCCTGTCCTGAGTAAGATTAATCCAGTCCCTTTCATCATATCCCACCTCCCTCAAATACATTTTAATATTATCCTCCTATCTACGTCTCGGCCTCCCCAAAGGTCTTTTCCCCTCAGTGTTCCAACCAACACTCTACACGCATTTCTGGATGCACCCATACGTGCCACATGCTATCTCAAACGACTGGATTTAATTTTCCTAATTATGTTACATAAGCAGTAACATGAGCTGCTGCCAGGAAGTAAAAAGGAGGATGGAAGCTTTTAATAGAAAAAGGAGCATTTTCTGCGGACCTCTGGAAAAAGAACTAAGGAAGAGACTAGTGAAATGCTTTATGTGGAGTGTAGAATTATATGAGGCAGGAACATGGACGTTACGACGAAGTGAAGAGAAGCAACTAGAAGTATTTAAAATGTAGATACGGAGAAGAATGGAGCGTGTGAAGTGGACAAACAGAATAAAAAATGAAGCTGTGTTGGAAAGAGTGGATGAAGAAAGAATGATGCTGAAAATGATCAGGAAGAGGAAAAGGAATTGGCTGGATCACTGGTTGAGAAGAAACTGCCTACTGAAGAATGCACTAGAAAGAATGGTGAACGGGAGAAGAGTTCGGGGCAGAAGAAGATATCAGATGATAGACGACATTAAGATATATGGATATTTATTTATTTTATTTTTATTTTATTTATTTAACCTGGTAGAGATAAGGCCATCAGGCCTTCTCTCCCCCTCTACCAGGGGATTACAACTACAAAATTAAGAATACAATTACAATTATAATTACAGTTAATATAAAATTTACAAATACAATAAAAATCAAAGTACTAAAAGATTAACTGACTAATAAAAGCTAGACAGTTTATTGTAAAAGTTAAGAAGAGAGAATCATTTCTTTTATTGATTAAGTACAAATTAAACCTACTCTACCCAGTAAGAAAATGCTTAATAAGTTTGCTTTTGAACGCTACTAAATTCCGACAGTCTCTGTCACTGGGTAGGGTATTCCACAAGCGCGAGATATATGCGGAGACTAAGAGGAAGGCAGAAAATACGAAGGATTGGAGAATGCTGGGTTTGCAGTGAAAGACCTACCGTCGGACAGAACAATATGAATGAATGAATGAATTACGTTAGGTGAAAAATACAATGCGTGCAGCAGTTTTGCGTTGTGTAACTTTCTTCATTCTCCTGTAGCCTAACTTAATCTCTCTTAGCTATAAATATTTTCCTAATCACCTTATTTTCGAACACCCTTAACTCCCGTTCCTCTCTCAAGGTGAGGGTCCAAGTTTCGTGAACATACAGAACAATCGGTAATACATTCTAACTTTCAGTTTTTTTTTAAGCTTACTGCATAACAAAAGCTTCTCAGCCCAGCCGAATAACAGCAGGCATTTGCCATATTTATTCTGCGTTTAATTTCCTCTCGAGTGTCATTTATATCTGTTACTTACGTGCTAGAGAAAGCTCCTTTATATATGTAAATAAAAACTTAAAGTTTCTGACCCGTTTATGACCAACTACCCTTCAATGAACTCATCCAACAACCACTACGCAACTTGTTGACATTCGCCAACCTAAAATATACACCTGTGTTCATCTGTCACAGAGACCCTGTACTGTAACTGTAACTTTGTACTTGCAGTCCTTGGCACGTCACATTTGATGCAGAAGCTTCAGGTTCACGAGTTCAAACCCGGCCGAAATGCAAAAGTAGGGATCCCGTTGCATGGGTTTATGGAGAAGCAAAGAATTCTGTCGCTGAGTATGGATACTCCAGACCAAATTATCTGGATATTTCACACCAAAAATGAAAATATATTTCAGCGAATGACTGAGCTGCCAAGTAGTTCGCGTTGAAAATGAACGAACAAGCAAACCGAGCTTTCAAACTGTACGCAGATGTGAGGAAAAGAAAGTACCTACACTGAGTAATGGCAGTTCATAAGATGTGACAGTAGCATTCCAACGCTTTCAAAGAAAATCAATACGCTAACTTGTTAAATGAAAAGGAATTTTCACAAAAATTCTGCATTTAGAGCTACAAAACACTTGGAGTTGAAATCCTACAATACTGAGTGACCACGAAATAAGGGCAAAACGTTTGGTAAGAAATAAATACTTAACAAAATCTTACTGCTTACTTTATCACCACTATGAAACCTGTGAAATATTCTTCTTCTTCTTCTTCTTCTTCTTCTTCTTCTTCTTCTTCATGCATTAAGCCCTACAAAGGCTTGTTGCGCGCTCCAAATTATTAGTTCATTGGTCTTTCCATCGTTTTTTTGGTCTTCCTATGTTTCGTTTCCCTTCTGGTATATAATTTAATATTTTCTTTCGGTATCTTCTCTCATCCATTCTGTCTACGTGATCTAGCCATTTTTGTCTATGATGGTCTATTCCTTCATTTAGGCTAAAAATCTGTACTTGATTTCTTATGTCTTCATTTCTGATTCTGTCCCTTTTAGTGACTCCCAGAACTGATCTTAAAAACCTCATTTCTGCTGCCTGTAGTCTACTTTTATCTCTACTTGTCATTGTCCATGTTTCACTACTATATAGAGCTGCAGGAACTGCCATAGTTTTATAAAATTTTATCATCGTATCTTTTCTTACTTTATTTTTTAAAGTTCTTTTAATTGTTCCGCATATTTTTGAAAATATTTCAACTTTATTTCCAATATCTACCTCTTTAATATATGATATTGATGTTCCTAAAAATTTAAATGTATTTACTTGTTCAGTGAAATATTTCAAGTCACATTTGAAAACATCCTACTTATCGCTTTTCTAGTAGTGGTTAACTTGCTCATCATTGAAGTCGATGGAAGCTCAAAGTCTTAATATGAGTTTTCGCATGTCTTCCTGCAGAATTGAACTCCGCAATAATGAGTGAGTGAGTGAGTGAGTGAATAGGTAAATAAATAAATAAATAAAAATAGGAAATAAATAAACAAACAAAAGAAGAAATAAACTAGTAAACAATAAATCACAAACAAGTAAATAAATAAATAAATAAACAAATAAACATGGAGACTAGATAATAAGTAGAAATCGTAGCTCCCTCAATGATCCGATCCCAAACCGATCATTATTTTCCTTTAGGGCGAAACACTGTAAAGAATAGTGTGTAAAGAACATAGCCATACATGAATAATTTGAAAATAAAAATTGTTCCGAGGCGGATATCGAATCCGGGACCTTGGTTAAGCGCGCCAACGCTCTACCGACTTAGCTAAAAGGAAATATACCAGACCCCGGCTCAATTTCCCCGTTTTATCCACGTACTTCAAGTGAGTTGACAAATCGTCAGAGACCAGCATTGAGTGCACGCCAAGCTCTGTGTGACTTAAATTTGTGGTTTTCTTTTATCGAAACAGTAACACGTATTATACAAATCTAGCTTTTAAGGTATTGCTCCCGTTAAAGCTACGCCAAAGGTCCCGGGTTCGATGCCCGGCCTTGGAATAATTTTTCCCTTTTAATTATTCAAGTCAGCTTTACAGGGAGCTATACCTGAAAGCCAGAGTTTTGTATAAAACGCGTTACTGCTTCGATAACAAAAAACCACAATTTAAGTCTCACACAGCAAGTATACACTCTATGGTAGACTCTGACGATGTCAACCTACTTGCATGTAGATACAAGGGGAAAATTGAGCCGGGGTCTGATATAGTTCCTGGTTAGCTCAGTCGGTAGAGCGTTGACGCGCGTAACCAAAAATCCCAGGTTCCACACCCGGCCATGGAACAATGTTTCTCTTGAAATTATTCAAGTCAGCTTCACCTGAAAAGTCAGATTTGTAAAAGCTACACATACCTACACGAACGAAGTGAAATCATTCACAGGGGATTTCTTACAATAATATTAGAGCAACTTAGGCGCGAGAATTCCTTAAAGAGGCGTCAAAATGTGTTAACATCAGAGGTTAATATTTTCAACATTTTTAATTATAGTGAGTAGGCCTGTTAATAAAAATTGAATATCACCATTTGAACTTGCATTATATTACTAAAGGGACAGTTAATTTATTTTCATTACTATTTCATCTTGATTGGCTTCCTCTACCTTTAACTTTCACACCCGCAAAATGTCCTAAGTTTCTTAAATGAGTTCGCATTCAGACTAGAATCTCAAATAAATAGTAATAACACGTCCAGGAATCCCTTTAAGGGCGCAAATTAGTGAAACTTTTAGATCAATATCTCCTCCCTAACACATGAAGAGTTCGCGGAAAAAACGATGAATGTCACCGTTTTCTTAAGGTTGATGTCATTATCTAATTCAATGGATCACGGCGAAATTTAATGTTGTTCTTATGAAAAATGGTAAAAAGGAGAATTATCACCACGAATACAATAAGTTAATCCTTTCCTTTATTTTCTATAGAAACAGCACTACATCTTGCAGTTATAGACTCAATTAGATCATTATCTAATTCAATGGATCACTACGAAATTTAATGTTGTTCTTATGAAAAATGGTAAAAAGGAGAATTATCACCACGAATACAGTAATCCTTTCCTTTATTTTCTATAGAAACAGCACTACACCTTGCAGTTATAGACTCTATTAGATCATTATCTAATCCTTAACAGAAATGTGACATTCACCGTTTTTCCGCGAACTCTTCATATGGTTCCATTTTAAGTCTAAAATATATTTAAAACGTGTCGAAATAGTTCTAAATATAGCTGTCGATCGAATGAATAGAAATATTTAATAATTTTTAATATTCCTTTTCTCATAATTGGGAACAAAACTGTATTACATTAAATGTGTAGAAGATAGAAAACATGCTTTCGATTGAAGTCAAAAATTTTTGACAATCAATAAATCTAGATCCCTGAACTGATGAAACTGATATTGCAACGAAAAAAAAAAAAAAAAGAGTATTTATACTTTGTTTATTTTAGACTTCCCATCGTTCACACTTAACAACAGAAATGCATTAACCCGTGGCACGTATGGAAATAAAAAAATAAACCAAAATTAAATCAAAGAGTGAAATCGTGTTTTCATTTAAATCCATTACGGCGCCAGTGTTTTACCAATAATAAAACAACAACACGTGATATATACCGGAGCCAACCATTCGAAATATATCGAATATATTTCGAACATCAATATTTCTGCCACCCACATATTAAGATTCAATTCAAATTAGATGAAAAAATGCTCCGTAATTGATGAAATATCAACACGGTGTCTGGTAAATTGTTGTATAACAAATTATTTTGAGGCAATGAACATTCATCTTAGAAACAAGTCGTCGTTTGGTATAGATGTCAGTGCAATCGTAAGGGCTATATATTGAAACTGAACGCATGAATTTTGCAGCACATTGTGTTGCAATGAGATTAATTCATTTCTTGTTGAAATGTATACTTAAATAAGGCAAGAGCTGAATTTTTGTCTATTTTTACGCATTTTATCCAGTAACTACCAAACGGTTCCTAATCTAGCAATAATGTAATTTTGAGACAAAATATCGATAAAAATTAATCAATACAGTACAGATCTATTATGAAGAAATTACCTGAGTATTATGGTGAAGTTAATTGGCATACATTAATAATCATGTCTCATATCCATTTTCCAATCAACAAGCAGTTACACCATATAAATGGAGCTTCATAGCTTTCTAAATCTTGATTGCGATGAATGTTCTTGTACATCACTAAGGAGTGGATTCCTATGTAATTAAATATTTTTTTACGTGTGATAAAACACAATTAACAAAGTTAAAAATTGCGAACAAGAAGTTTCAAGTTTAAAACCCGAATTTTATTTCACATAAAAACACATATGTTCACAAAAAAAATTAAGTAAATACATATTTTCAGGAAATCTATTATAAACACATAAATCTTGGAGTTTTTTTACTTAAATAATTTTTTACAAGAACTTTTAAATATTTTAAAACTAAATCAATTATATCACTCAGAAGTACGTTATCTTTTTAAGAATTCCTGGTTGCTTCGTGTTTCTAAGCGCTGTGTGGTGTATCCGTGATCCATTTTTGTAATAGTACCGCCTCAAGTTCTGAGAACTGCTAGGCAGCATATCAGTGTTATTATTAGAGAATAAATTAACATGGACAAAAAGGAGAGATCTTGCAACACATAATTAGGAATGTTTATTGTTGCTGAAGATGATTTCATTCCACGCTTTGTTTGTGAAACACAACAGATAAGAGCTCCTGTATAAATATTATTTAATTTAAACAAATCTCTCGCCTCTCGCTCATGCCTATCAAGTAAGGCAATACATCTTGTTGTAATTTCCTGTTATCGGGCTTCGTCAATCGATATCCTTCAAGATGTACTGAAAGATAGTTGCTTAAAAACGATTTGGCTTTCCTATTAGCAAATTTAAGCTTTTTCTGTGACACCAAAAACCTGTTGTCTGAAAGAGGGAGGTTGGTGCCGTGGAAATTAAACTAGATACGCTACCAGATTCAGAAGTACAAGTACTAAGGCACAAATTCCAGAATATGTTTGGGAAAACCAGTGGATATAAAAAATGTGTAAAGTTTCTCAAGTATTAGAGGGTTTGCCTGTAGGTGAAATTGACGGTGTTTGTGTTTGTGACATTCCTCTCTTTAAATAGGCACGTCTGACGTCCTGTGATGTGGAAAGATCGTTTTCACAGTATAAGTCGTTGTTCAGAGATAATCGGCTTGTATTTGTAATGGAGAATTTGGAGATGATCTTTGTTGTTCACTGCAATTCTCGGCCAACTACTAGCACTCAAGTGTGGTTGGTGAGTACCTACTAACATTTTTTTCCAAGCTAAGTAAGGTATTTTTGTCATATTAAAAAAAAATATATTTTTAGCAAATATTTTCATACTTTTTAGCACATAAAAATAAATATATTTAAATTTTTTAGCACATAAAAATCCGCTCCCTATACATCACAACATCAGGCTTCGTTTTAATTGTATTATTGTACCTTACTTATAAGTTGAATTTATGCTGATAACTCTACCGTATTGCACTGTTATAAAAAAACGGCAACCTGCTCTATATTTGCAGGACTGTCCAGTAGCTCTGAAAATTATGACATTTCTACGTTTAAAATGTATAATTTATTCAAGAAGGTTCTACTCTATTAGTCAGGATGAAACAAATATACAGGTGTACAATATTCGTTTATGTCTTGAATTATAATATTATACAATCAGTTTGCTTATATCATATTTAGAAAGCAATGATGTAGAAATAAAGATAAACAGATTCCGACAATTTTTTGGAACATAAAAAGAACATTATTAAACAAAACAAAACCGTAATACACTTTTCTGCACGATAATGTGTTTTCTCGTTGATACAACAAACAGCCGCCACGATTGAAATTTGATTTTACTGCATTCAGATTTGCCAACCTAGATAAATATGTTGAAATATTACAAATAACTGTTCTAGTCTTGTAATGGAAATCACTGCCTTCTATGCATGTTACAATGCATGTAAATTTCATACGAAAAAAGCAGTATTAATTAATATATATTATACGAAACAAATCACTACATTTAAAACGTACTGAACTTTACTTAAAAAATTCAAACTTCACTTAACAAAAATAAATAAAAATTATTCCAATTGAACACGAAATATTACAAGTAGCTGAATCATTTTTACTCCTTCACATTGAAGTTGATGGTGAAGTTTGTACGTTGGCCAGACTGCTAACATCAGTCAGCTGTTCATAGTGTAACGAACGTACTGTATTTTAAGATTTTTACTATCGTGCAAGAAATACTGGACAATACACGTTTGTGATGTGCATTACAAAATCTCGGAAATTGAAAACCTCGCTTTGCCCGTTTTTCAAACTTCTTCTCGATTTTGTAAAAAGCACTTCCCAATGTTATATTGTAATATACTATTAAAATGTCATAAGGTAATGGCCATATTGTATTTGTATTCCTGGTGTTGTGGAAGAGAAGGTCTGATGGCCTTAACTACACCAGAATAAATAAATAAATAAATAAATACATAAATAAATAAATAAATAAATAATTAAGTAAATAAATAAATAAATAAATAAATGCCACTTTTAATAGACCTGCCTATATGGATCCGAGAATTGAGCACTAACAAAGCAATAAAATGGACTCCCTAGACGACGACGGAATGACCAGTTTTTGAATGGAGTGAGAACGGATCAACATGGTCCAAATCCTTGAAGTTGATGATGATGAAGATAATGATACATTCAATTTGCAAAGTTATAATCCTCTAATTTTATTATACATATTTTATTGAAGAAGAAGAGTTAATTTTATATTAAAATGATTCTTAAATCAGATGATACTAACCCGCCAGTATAACTGGACTGTAGTGCTTAGCATCAGCCGCTAGGCCTACGAATCGAACTGTTTAAATGTTAAATTAAACACGTAAACCGAATTAAGGGACAATCAATTAATAATGCAAACAGTGAGTACGACAGTCCTGCCTCATAAATATCGAACGATGGTATTTACTCACTGATACAGTGATTTGCTTTCGTGGGCTATTCAGTCAATAGATTTTATTGGGATGTATTGTTATATGTGATCCTACATAAAATTATTATGTTGAAAATTGTAAAAGGAGCGACAGAAGTTTTTAAAAGCACTTAAATACAAACAGAGCTAATTAAATATTTATTTTGTTATATTTTAAGTTTAATATTAAGTAGTGGCGTGCGGAAAGGGGAGGTTAGCGGGTTTGAAGCCCCCCCTTGCCCATGTCCTGGGGGCCTGTCCATACGGTGAACTTCTACGAAATACGCGGCATCATACAGTAAGATCTATAATAGCAACTGCCTTAAGGAACAAAGGTTATTCAGTATATGAAGAAGTACACGGCATATCCAGTGAGGGCAGTAATCGAAGAATCGACATAATTGCATTTAAACCTCCTTCTCTTGAAGGTTACATCACAGACCCTACTGTGAGATTCGAATCGCACGAACACCAGCCAGGAGTACACGAGGAAAAAAGGAATATATATGAACCTTCCATCAGTTTTTATAAGGACAAATACCACCTGGAATCCATCGTCATTACGGGACTAATGATAGGAGCCCGTGGGACCATACCCCGGTTCCTAGTCGACTTCTGTAAATATTTTGGCCTGCATAAAAATATTTTAAGAGATCTAACAATTGCAGCACTCAAAGGCTCAATAGCTATTTTCAGTCATCATACATATAGCCCATGACTAATTCGCATCTCCTTAACGTTTAACATCATGTGTTTCAATAAATTCAAATTGTTATTTTTCACTCTACCAACAATGTATCACTAAGACTCAAGGCATTTACTCTATTGTATCATGGTACTCTTTGTCGATGGCAACCTGTAGTGGTTGCAGAAAGAAATTAAATAAATAAATATATAGATTTGAATATTTTTAAATCCAAAATTGTTTTCCCTTCCCCAATTTTCCACTGTCAGAGTAACAAAATCTACATCAATTTTTGTTTAAATTTAATTTAGTTGGAATGAATAGTTATTTAGACTGGGAAGTTTTGAAATGGAAGCCTGATATTTTAACAGAATAAGAAATCATCAGTTATCGAAGTCTTGTCCAGATTTTAAAATGTAGTCCCTAAAACAATTACCACGTGAGAATTCAAGATATGAAAAGAGTCGATCCTAATTTATTGGTAATACCGTAACAGTGCTGCATTGGAGTTAAATCGCTCTCTTGAACTCGGTCGAATGTCGCACCCTCGATTGAGATAAGATCGGTCGTGATACGCTCGTAATAAATAGAAGCACAGTACAAGGTCATCTCACTGACATGTCTTATCTTATATGGAAGGCGACAGATAAGATACACATATGTTTTGCTCACACGATAAAAATAAGGCTTTATTTTCTGCGTTTATGACAAACGTTTAATGGAACGTACCAAAACAGGAACATGAAGTTATAAATAAAATAGTATGAAAAACTTCGATATACTGTTATTATTGCTAATTAATAATTATTCAATACTTGATTTACCACATATATAATATGATAGGTCCATACATAGTGTTCCGCCTATATACTGCGACAATGTAGAAACGTTTTGCAAAATATTATTTATATAGCAGTAGATTAATAACAATATTAGTACATAGATAACGTCACAGAAAATATATTAAAACGAATAATCATTCTGCACAACTGTTAGACGAAAATGATTGATACACTAATTTATTAGAGATTATTATTATTATTATTATTATTATTATTATTATTATTATTACTAGAAAACTTGATACGATCCTTGCATTATCGTGATTGTGTTCTCCGTTTATAATAATTACATCTACATCCAATAACATCTATCAGATATGGCAAAAACAAAATCACTCCTGTGTGGGGGGGGGGGACATTTACCTACAACATTTATATTACATTTTAAAGCAAGTTTTGTAGTTGTACTATGCGGAGGTTAGTAAACACTGCAGAGTTTTGAAATGATAAACATCTATGATGTTACTACACAGTTCATCACTGTAACAAGAACGAATGTCTAACGCTCGGCTTATATCGTTCGAGAATTTATCGCTCGCGACAATTTTACCCATCATGCATGTGCGCTACCTATCGGATTATGCTATGAACTAGTTGGCGCCCGAGCGGAAACGTCCGATGCAGACCTCTGTGCCGTAATACAAAAACTCAATATTTCTTTATGCGTTGTTTGAATTTCAACCCAAAATAAATAAAGCGATGTAATACCTGATAATTTAGATCAGCGATGGGCGTTTGAGTGCATTTGCTCTCCGTGCGCACGGGTAATTCCAAGTGCAGCGCTGTAGTGTGCCAGCAGCTATAACAGATCTTACAGCTTTTAAATGAGCTGAATTAGGACTTCAGGGAAAAGAAATTCTTAATGCACAATTTGCAGATAGAATTGCAGCTTTTAAGGAGAAATTGCTGTTATGGATACGTCAAATGCAAAAGGGCGAAATATATCATTTCCCATCCTTATCTAAGCGCATAGAATTTTGAACAATGAAAATTTCGAAATGTACGCATGTATTCTACCCGGTCTATTAGAGGAATTTACATCAAGGTTCCACGATTTAGATTGCCTGGAAATGGACTTGCGTATTTTTGCTACATGTTCTGATTCCAACTGATTATTGATAACGCCCCCCCTTCATTATAGTGTGAATTGATTAACCTGCGATGTGATCGAGAGATGCGAGCGAAATATGATTCAAGGTCGAGTCTTATGCAGTTTTATGACGGATTCCCAAGAGGACGCTTTCCCAATCTGCATAAGCTGTGTGAGAAAGTTTTGTGTTTATTTGGTTCCACTTATAGATGTGAACAGTTATTTTCTATTACGAAAATAAACAAATCTCAAACAAGAAATGATGGGCTAACGGCAGTTCTTCGCTTAGCTTGTGCTAATACAGTTTCTCCAAATCTTGAGAAATTGAGAAATATGAATTATTAATGTGGAACAGACATGTTTTGTTTTGTGTTTAAGGAAGTGTTTCATTACTTTGTGTTCTTATTTAGTTTGGTAGACAGAATAACATTTTCTTTTGAAACATACAGTACGTACCGCAACTTGAATAAGCAACTTGAATAAGCACACTTCTCTCGTAGTACACCGTGCAAGCACAGAGTGCATAATTCTGCCCATCCCTGATTTAGGTAGTCGAAACAATCGTATAGATAATGTTTAAGAAAATAATTATTTTGTCTTAATACGAAGTTGATAAAAAATGTCGCCTGGCGTTTTAATATTCTAATAAATATTAATATTGTTCTTTATGGTTATAACGCGTTATGGGGTATTTATGAAAGTCTTCTGTAAAGCTCAATAAGAAACAACTTTATGCGAATGTAAGAACCGCTCAGCATGTCAACACAATCACTATTCAGAGAAATAGAAAGCTGTGCTTGTACTCACGTATGTCGAAGCCATCAGCTGGAGGAATTTCCAACAGCAGCAGGAAAGCAGCGGCGAGGAGAAGCAAGCCGCCGTGTGTGGCACAATTTGAACCACGGGGAACCAGAAGGTGGTTCAACATGGCTGCCACCACCCACATGGAGGACGAGACAGAGAATTCAGTGGAGCCAAACCATTAAGCGATGGAAGCCTCGCCAAGAACCTGGAATCACACAAAAGAAGATCCCCGCGTATTGAAATGTGATTCCATTCCAGAGGGTGGTCAGCGGTAGGAAGAGGAGAGGGTGGGGGAACGAAGGGTTTGGGGGAAGCGAGGCGGAAACAAGAGATCGCCAGTGATGAGACGACCGATTCATCTCCTGAGAGGCTAATTCCCACGATCAGATAAAATCAATCGAAGTATTTTATTGCGCGTTGTAAAAAATTTCTTGTTGGAAAAATACAGACTATTTTTATTAGAAAATATTGGATGTCACATAAATGAATTGGGAGATTTCATGAAAATGACATATGTTAGTCCGTGTGCATTACACACATTTGGTAATCATTCAATTTTTTATCGTGTCATCAATTACTTGCAATTTTTCTCACGTAAACAATTATCATTATCATCAGAATCATCAACTTCAGGGTCTAGGTCTTATGTAATACGTGGAAGACTATCTCTAACGTTGTCCTGGTCTTCCTACATTTCTCCGGCCAAAGCTGTATAATGAAGCATGTTTTTAGGGATGAGATTGACTGTCATCTTTTATACATGGTGTTCAAAATGTATGGGATATTACTCGTAACTACTTAAATATTAATTTGACCAAAAAAAAAGTTTTATACAAAATCTGTTACAGATAAACCATACAATAAGATATGTGTTCGAAAAAAAAGTTATTCAGGCATACAGGGTGTGTTAATAAGTATTTAATGAATTTCAATCTTAAGGCATATAAACTTGCAAATGTTTATTTGCTATTTAATAACAATATATGAACGTTTTCGCCGTTTAGGGCATCTTCAGATATAACAAAACATATTATCTGGACCTATGATAACATATTATGCAAATAACAAGGAAAATAGAGAACAATACATATGGTACATGAAATTCATGAGCTTTATGTAGATATAACATGAAACAGGATGAATATTGAGATAATCTTTGAATTTGAACTTCGACTGGACGAATGTTTTATTTTATACATATAGCTCATGTTACAATTAATATACAATGTTTAAAATTTGTCAATGTTAAAATTTAAAATGATGATAATAAAATATTTAAAGTAATCATGGCTGAAAGTTGTCGTAAGTTACAAGATAGTATGCGTAGTTAATGTTCTTGTGTTTTGTAACTATTTCGCTTAGAGAGGCCGTTGGCATTTCAGTGGATGTTGTTTTACGTTGATGACTACTTTACAGTTGATATACAGTGATTAAATTAGCCAAGGTTAAAATTTTATAATGAAGATAATAAAATATTTAGAGTAATCATGGCTGGGAATTGTCGTAAGTTCAAGATAGTTTTCGTAGTTGATGTTGTGTGTTTCGTAATTGTTTCACCTGAAAATAGAGATTAAGAGATAATAATAAATGCAAATATAGACAAGTTATTATATAGAGACGCAGATAATTATTATTGTTATAAGATTACTCGTTAAAAATGTTGTTTATGTTAAAGAATTACTATTGGGTGTAATTAGTTGAGATACTGAATAAAAGCTCGTTGCTTGTGAATGTAGTGGAATGTACGATAAATTTCGTAATAGATCATGAGTTGGGTATGATTTTTTATCATTCATTGAAAATTAATAGAAAGATCAGTATTATAATTCGTAATAATTAGATGAGCTATAATACCAAATATATGTAAAAGATTTTACGGCAACAGTAATAATTATTATAAGATTACTTACTTAAAGGTCATTGACTTTGAAATGGCTACTCTGATGTGATGACATCCTATTACGTGT
This sequence comes from Periplaneta americana, assembly GCF_040183065.1. NCBI lineage: Eukaryota > Metazoa > Arthropoda > Insecta > Blattodea > Blattidae > Periplaneta > Periplaneta americana. The sequence continues at coordinate 129,764,647 of NC_091133.1, forward strand.
TCTCAGGTTTATTGAAGTATAAATGAAGAAGTTCTATAACTGAAAGAATATTAACTATTAATTTACTTTCAATTTTGATATGGGGATATAATTGTTTTAATAAATTTTGACGGCATTCGAATACTTACATTTGTGTGTACTGGTGTTGAAATGTAAGTATTCGAATGCCGTCAAAATTTATTAAAACAATTATATCCCCATATCAAAATTGAAAGTAAATTAATAGTTAATATTCTTTCAGTTATAGAACTTCTTCATTTATACTTCAATAAACCTGAGAACACGTAATAGGATGTCATCACATCAGAGTAGCCATTTCAAAGTCAATGACCTTTAAGTAAGTAATCTTATAATAATTATTACTGTTGCCGTAAAATCTTTTACATATATTTGGTATTATAGCTCATCTAATTATTACGAATTATAATACTGATCTTTCTATTAATTTTCAATGAATGATAAAAAATCATACCCAACTCATGATCTATTACGAAATTTATCGTACATTCCACTACATTCACAAGCAACGAGCTTTTATTCAATATCTCAACTAATTACACCCAATAGTAATTCTTTAACATAAACAACATTTTTAACGAGTAATCTTATAACAATAATAATTATCTGCGTCTCTATATAATAACTTGTCTATATTTGCATTTATTATTATCTCTTAATCTCTATTTTCAGGTGAAACAATTACGAAACACACAACATCAACTACGAAAACTATCTTGAACTTACGACAATTCCCAGCCATGATTACTCTAAATATTTTATTATCTTCATTATAAAATTTCAACTTTGGCTAATTTAATCACTGTATATCAACTGTAAAGTAGTCATCAACGTAAAACAACATCCACTGAAATGCCAACGGCCTCTCTAAGCGAAATAGTTACAAAACACAAGAACATTAACTACGCATACTATCTTGTAACTTACGACAACTTTCAGCCATGATTACTTTAAATATTTTATTATCATCATTTTAAATTTTAACATTGACAAATTTTAAACATTGTATATTAATTGTAACATGAGCTATATGTATAAAATAAAACATTCGTCCAGTCGAAGTTCAAATTCAAAGATTATCTCAATATTCATCCTGTTTCATGTTATATCTACATAAAGCTCATGAATTTCATGTACCATATATATTGTTCTCTATTTTCCTTGTTATTTGCATAATATGTTATCATAGGTCCAGATAATATGTTTTGTTATATCTGAAGATGCCCTAAACGGCGAAAACGTTCATATATTGTTATTAAATAGCAAATAAACATTTGCAAGTTTATATGCCTTAAGATTGAAATTCATTAAATACTTATTAATAATTTGCCAGGCATATTGATATAGAAAAATGAATTGTAAAATACAGGGTGTGGCATAGTGCTGCTTATGATTAGGTTTTCTCCGGAGCGGTTGTTTGCGCACTTTCAATCGGAGACCTCCGGTTACCTCCGATTGATGCCGCGCAGGTTGTATATGTGCTGTGGCGCAGACATACACTTTCCGCTGATCATTCCTTTAATCGAATCAGGTAGTGATTCGAGTCCGCTGACGTCCGCGTATCTTTTAAAATAAGTTGTAATTTGTTGTTGTATATTCTCTGTTTCATGTTAATCTCTCTCTCTTTCTTCGGCTCTTTTTTTTTCTTGTTTTGCTTGAAGGCAACGTTAGCTGACAGATTTTTTTCTAGTTTTGAAATTCATAGTAGCTTATATGTGGAAAGATATATTAGTTTTATGTCACTGATCAAATTAATAACATTCAATCTAACTGCAAAACTAACGCAGAAGTAAACCTTTTCAGTAAATAATGTAAACATTTATACTGTAGTTCTCCTAGAAACTCTCTTTTAATCGCAAACAATTATTATTCTAATCGGTTTCGTTTAACGTAAAATATATTAAGGGAGCTTCAGAATGGAACAAAAGAAACGTGGGCTATCAATGGGATAAAGTTTACTGTCCAACATAATTTATTCAGATTCTTCACCGGACAGGATTGTGATTATTGTGTTAAAGGGTGTTAGTATTTGAACTGCCTCTTCTAAAACGCGCCACTCTTTCTCTGTAATAAAAATGTAAGCGGATATCAACTTAAGGATAATTGTAATTATTACCACATGTTTCTTTCGTTTCATTGAGAAACTCAATATTTTAATCCAAACAGTAAAATATAACTCAAGTTGTCTCAACAGCAAAATATAACTCAAGTCGTCTTTTAAATATTTCATATGTTTTTTTATTGCCTCGAAAGTTACGTTTTAGAGAAATTTCAAGATTTTTCCTATAATGTGGGCCTTTGGGAACAATAACACTAAAACAATTTAAAAAAGAAATCGTATCAAATGTTTTGCCGTATTCTTTTCATGAAGTTCGCGATTGTGCGATCGCTTCAAATGGTCTAACAAATTCGAAGTTCCACCACACTTAGAGTAAATTCGTCCACAAAGTTTACAGTGTGCGACTATATTATTACCTTCAACTAAATTAAAGAATTTCCATGCGACGGATATCCGATTTGGTGCCAGTCGTCCTTGAGCTAGCTGTTGCTTCGCTCCGAATCCCCGCACCCCTCCGTATGTCCTCTGTTCCACCTACGGTAGTACCGGAGATCACCGGTGAGAGCTTTATTCGTAATCTCCGATTCCTCCGCGGTAGTAGTCACTCCGATGAGCAGCACTGGTGTGACAGTAAAATTTATTTTGTAAGATGGCACGCTATATTATTTATTATTAATTTTTAAATGTTATTTTATTGTAATTTATGAATTTAAATTTATTATGTAACGATTCCTCTCCTGATCACGAGAACATTCTCGAAATATACATAATTTATACACGATTACAATACTTACTTTTTTACGTAGGACTACTTCATAAAACGACGAAGTAAAATATATCCTCGCTTACAGTAATATTTCAACTATAAGTTATTGCTGACTTTTTAAGGAAGAAATGAAGCCGTTTAAAAGGGAATGCATTTATATCCTGGATATTCACCCGCCAGTATTAGGGCGTAATGACCGTGCAATCGTGTGAGACTCCCTAAGTAATCCCTTCACAGGAGCGACTGTGGATTATCCTCTCTCTAGTCTGGCTTTAAAATACATTTGTGGCGCGGAACAAGTTTTTAGTGTACATTTCCGACTTCTGGAAATGTTTGTATTCAGAAAAGTAAACTCTTTCTTGTTTTTTCGAAAAGACTTAAGGGATGAGTTTAATTATACAAAGTAATTACTGTAAATATTAACAGAAAGAAACAAAGCAAAACATATATACATACACATATAATCTTTATAGATTTGGAGAAAGCATACGACAGTATATCTAGGGCAAGCCTATGAACAGCAATGAAAAGAATGAATGTACCGTTAAAAATGGATTAATATAGTAAAACAAGTAACAGTGAAACCTCTCTAATCTGGAAACGTATGGTTTAATAAACAATTGTCCAACCTAACGGAGTGCCCAAAGTATTAATATAGTAATATAGTAAAACAAGTAACAGTGAAACCTCTCTAATCTGGACACGTATGGTTTAATAAACAATTGTCCAACCTAACGGAGTCCCCAAAGTATTAATATAGTAATATAGTAAAACAAGTAACAGTGAAACCTCTCTAATCTGGACACGTATGGTTTAATAAACAATTGTCCAAACTAACGGAGTGCCCAAAGTATTAATATAGTAATATAGTAAAACAAGTAACAGTGAAACCTCTCTAATCTGGACACGTATGGTTTAATAAACAATTGTCCAACCTAACGGAGTGCCCAAAGTATTAATATAGTAATATAGTAAAACAAGTAACAGTGAAACCTCTCTAATCTGGACACGTATGGTTTAATAAACAATTGTCCAACCTAACGGAGTGCCCAAGGTAGAGGGAATAGAACATTTTTAGCAAGCAATGAAAAGTAAATGACTGTACATAATGATAAGGAACTACAGTATTCAAACGCTTTTTCATTTAATTAGTCATTAATAGTTCTGCGAACTCTTTTTCTTTCTCCACTAAAATTTTATTTTCATGCATTTAATATTGAGGTCCTGTTGTTCCTAATGTTTGAATCTGTTGATTTAGAAATTCAAATCTCTTCTGCAATTTTCCTACAACTAACACTATAACGCAAAGATCGATAACCTTTTTCTTCCTTTCAATGGTTAATTCCACATTTGCGCTTACTCATATTGAGGCACTACACAAACTGATTCTCACAGGTAAACACCTCAACAGAGAATGATTTCTACACTGCAGGCCTACTGAAATAATTTCGCATCATAAAGTTTACTGTTATGAAAAATAATGCCCCTTCATTCTATACTCTAATTTAGCCACAGTACAATTACAAAAAGCACAAAGTGAGTAATTTCAGGAAAGTAGAAAGAGGTTCACAGTTGCTGTACTGTACAAGGAAAATCCCTCTCATTCCACTGTGTTAATGGTCTTTGTAAAACACAAGGGTTCAATGAAACTCAACTCCAAATAGGTAGCAGAAATACACAACAGAATAAGAGAATTGTCCAAGATAGAATTATAAGGAGTGTCCAGCTCCAGGATTGAGGGGTGTCCAACATAGAGGATATATTGGACATGTGAAAGCATCGGTTCCAAGAAAATATGTCCAACATAATGAGGTGTCTAATATACAGGGGTGTCCAAATACAGAAGTTTCATTGTATATACATGTGCAACAGCACAAATAGAATTGGTTAGGAGAGTTACCCAAGAAATAGTATTAAGAAAGGGCTTAAAACAAAGAAGTACTCTATCGCCAGTGTTGTTTAATATATAGGATAATTCATTGATTAAAATGCAACACTTGCTACCAAGCTAACAATATCTAATAGATGTTTCATTAAGTTCTTTCATTAATAACTAAAAAGCTAAGGATTTTCGAACATATGTTTGTATGAACTTTTTTCCTTGTTTTGGTGTGAGGAACATGCCCCCAAGGTTTGTCAAAGTATTTCTGAAACACCCTGTATATATAATTATGGTACAAAAATGTGCTGGGATGGGTTTCGAAATAGGATACAAAACATTACAGTCACTGTTGATTGTTGATGATCAGGTTCTATTTACACAAAACTGAGATGATATGGAATACATGATTAGAAAAATTGACGAAGTATATTGAACGTGGGTCCTAATATTAGAGTAAGACAGAGTATATGTGTATAGGTAGAGAAGTTTCCAAACTCGTAATAAATAATGAAATAATAAGAAAATGTGGCAGCTTTTAATACCTTGGCTCACACATAAACTCAACGGGCACGTGTCAGAAAGGTATAGATAGCAAAATTGCTTTAGGAAGACAGGCAACAAAAATTTTACATGAATTAATATGGAACAAGAACATTTCAAAGGTAGTAAAAGTGATGTTTCATAGTTTAGTTGAAAATATAATATTGTATGAGCTGAAATGTGGCCAATAACACAAAAATATGGGATAGACTGAGAACTGTAGAATTAGATTATATGGAAAGAAGTTTACAGCTCACAAGGGAAGGCCAAATAAAAACAAAATGAATTTGGAACAAAATGAAAATAAATTGCTCTATAACAAAGAAGTTAGAAAATAAACAATTACAATGGTATGGATATGTGTAGAGAATACCAGAAGAGCGATGGCCAAAACAAGTTGTGCAATATTCTCCGAAGGGTAAGCTACAAGAAAAGGCGGAAGACCCACAATGAAATGGAAATCCTGTATCATAAATGCAATGAAAGACACATATAATTCCTATGAAGGATAAATAAATCTAGAGTACCTTATCGGTAAACAAACCTGGTTCGATAGCTAGAAAAGTTATAGAAAATTAAAAATTCTACAGCACTGCACCATAGAACGCAAGTATTCTTATTTTCCGAAGATTACAGCTCCACACAAGAGAAGTATTTATAGAGTGATTGCATGGAATGTAAAGAAGAGTCTAAAAATAAGATGGAAGTAAACACGTTCGTTCCACTCCTACTCTCCATCGATTTTCCTTTCTAACGCCTCGTTTTCGTTTTTCCTTCTGCCACTCGCTCCTTAGACACATGATACGAAAGCATGTGCGTCACTAGGAATGTATCTTCGAGGTTTAACACAATTTAAAATCACGACTGTAAGAAGACAAATTTATACAGCACTCATCCTCGTGTTACAAAGGCACACAAAGGCAGATTTTATCAGATTTAGATTAAGGAAGATCCCTGATAATAGAGCAATATAATAGTACATTTGCAACGAGCCTATAATGGTAGTAATTAAGACGCGAGTATGTTTGTTTAAAATATTTGGGGCTAAGAGAGATGAAGTTACAGGAGAATGGAGAAAGTTACACAACACAGAACTGCACGCATTATATTCTTCACCTGACATAATTAGGAACATTAAATCCAAACGTTTGAGATGGGCTGGGCATGTAGCACGTATGGGCGAATCCAGAAATGCATATAGAGTGTTAGTTGGGAGACCGGAGGGAAAAAGACCTTTGGGGAGGCCGAGACGTAGATGGGAAGATAATATTAAAATGGATTTGAGGGAGGTGGGATATGATGATAGAGAATGGATTAATTTTGCTCAGGATAGGGACCAATGGCGGGCTTATGTGAGGGCGGCAATGAACCTCCGGGTTCCTTAAAAGCCAGTAAGTAAGTAAGTAAGTAAGTAAGTATGTTTGTTTATGAAACGACCGCAAGCGAGTTTCATAATTTTCATACGAGCGTCTTAATTACCATTATAGGCAAGTTTCATACGACTTTTTATGCTCGACCATATTTCTAACTTGAAATTATTCATAAGCATTCATGTTAAGGTTATGTAAGTGAGGAGCGGAACTGACCTGAATTATGAGATGTGCGCAGACGCGAAAGTATTGATTTTTTCCGAGGCACGAATGTCATTGACCTTGATATGATCTAGAGAATAACATGAAGATTAGTCTTGATATAACCTGGAAATTGATTTAGAATTGATAAACGAGATGACAAATTGAATTTATTTGAATATTATTTACAATTAACGCTAATTATTATAGTAACAGAACATAACCTTCTGCGACAGTATTGGATTTCCAGCGTCCGTGACTTTTCGCTAATTGTCTTTCGATTGCATATCCGGGAATAATCGATACTTGCGGTTTTATAATGGTACAATGGTGATTTCTCATTGACTGAACAACTGAATTATAATGAATAGGTGTACTTTAATGAGGTGCATTAAAGGGCTACTACCAGGTGTATAATTACTACATTTCGACATGGTCGAGCGTAAAATCTACTATGCTTCTATTAATGATTTACAACATCACCATTGTAGCCTAACATCATCGTTATCATCGTATGTTTCATGATCAATATAAGTTTCAGTATTATTATTGTCTTTCTTAACTTCAGTTTCATTGTAACTACCAAAATTATCACCGTTTTTAATGTCGCTGTCATCGAAGTTGTTATCTTCATTGATTTTTTATTTGGTTATTTAACGACGCTGTATCAACTACTCTGTTATTTAGCGTCAATGAGATTGGTGATTGCGAGATGGTATTTGGTGAGATGAGGACGAGAATTCGCCATAGTTTACCTGAGATTACGGTTGGGGAAACCCTCGGAAAAACTCAGCAGGTAAATTAATTCACTTATTTATGGTTAGTTCCGTCAATAGCTTATCTAAATATTAAACCTTACAATAGTGACGAACGTATTGTAACCCATAGCTGTTGTACTGCATCTGACACGAAAGCAACTAAAGAGATACTGCTGAGTCGTAAGAACAACATAAACTTTTCGATCGACCGAATATTGATATTGATATTGATATTGATATTTATTTGTCATTCAACTTTACAATTCACAGTTATGGTGGACCTTCACATTTCTGTTTTTCGATCCACCATCCCTTTATACATATAACTCTCTTCTATTATTGTATTCTTTGCCGAGTATTTCTTGATTGCTTTCTAATGTTCTGTTATGACTGAATTGCTATATGTCCTTCTCCCTCTATCCTCTTCTATTCTCTCCCTCCTACCTAGACTGTTTCCCTTCCATTTCCTAAATTTCCTATTTTATTACCCCTATCCATTATTTATTTGATCGACCGAATATGCAATTGAGGACCGTTTTTGCAAAACTTGCTAACTCAAAAAAAAAAAAAAAACAAACAAAATTTTACAGGAGAGACAAAACACTATAGTAAGCAAGTTTTGCTGTATCTCTCACTTATAGCAGAAAGCATGTTTTGAAAAACGATCACACTTTGACACGCTACAATGAAGAGAAATAACCCAATTTTACTAAGACGCCTTGAACATCATGTAGAGTCCTGCCTTATGTTAACGAATCCATAAAAATCTCAATTTTTCAAATGTTGCAGTTAGCAAGTTTTGTAAAAACGGTCCTCAGTTATAATCTTCTTTTAACATAATATTGTGACAGCGACGTGAGATTCGAACTCACGACCAGCTTCCCGCAAGAGAGAAGATCGCGCGGAGCACTTTGTGATGGCGCGCGGCGAAGAGGGGAAAGGGCCAACACGGCGAGAGAGTGGAGCGAGTCTGCGCGCGCAGCTGCTACTTAACGCAGTGAATGTGGAACGACCTTCCCGACTATTCCAGAAGTCTGTCGATGTAGAGATATCGAGATAATTCTCTACACACCTGTAGAAAATTCTCGCAACTATGATTTTGCTATAAAAGAAGAACCGCCAGCGAACTAGACAGAGTTTTCAGAGTTTTCAGTTATTCAGTCAGTGAGAAAGCCAGAGCAAACAAGCCAGCCGGAGTTCGACTCGAGTGTGCGTCCGCATCTGCGTCAGCATCCGAAGGCCTGAGTTCGAGTGCAGTGGACCGCAGTTGGAGGGACCTGAGTTCGAGTGCAGTGGACCGCAGTTGGAGGTACCCGAGTTCGAGTACAGTGAACTGTCTCTGAAGGTCTGTGGTTCGAGATACTGTGAACTCGAGTGACTGAGATAGAAGAACTGTGAACTGAGAACTGGTAGTTCTGATTTGTAAATAGTGCTTTGTAAATATTAGTTAAGATTAACAGTTCATTGTTGTGCGTAATAGTCCAAGTAAATTGTCATTGTCGTCGGTGGAGTGCTATAACGAATACTGTGTTGAGTGAAGATCCAATTGTTGACGAGAGCGTTTAAGGTGGATTGTAGAAAGGAATTATTGTGGCGAATAAATTACATTGTTGTTACTAATAAAATTTACAATATCATCACATCTCATTAATAAAATTGACTTACATTGCACAATGATACTACTTTACAAGATGCCCCACAAGTCAAACCATTCGGATCATCTGTAACAGTTTCTTCTCTCAGTAAGCATATTCAGCAATATCAACATTATACAGGGTGTTCTGAAAAAAAGGTTCCAATATGTAGAGAGGAGGTAGTATGCAACAAATAAAAAAAAAATAAAAGTCCTATAAACATGGGTCCTAAAATTAATATCTTCTGAGAAATGAGCAAATGTTTACTCTCACTGTAAGAGCAGCATATCTTCTACTGTGAGCTCTTGGACAAGAAACAATTGATGAAACAGAATGCAGCCATTTATCACTGTGTATTACAAAGCATACCTTTGTGTTTGCATCACGAGGACGCTTAAACAGACGACAGTACGTTAGAGTTCGTAATCGCATTATTGAACGTAAACTGATTCTACACTGCAGTACCAGTCGGGTAAGTTAGTTTCGTATCTGTTGAATCGACCATGTTTTGTTGTTACAGTAACATGGGTCCTGAAATTAGTATCTTCTGAGAAATGAGCAAAATATTTACCATCACTGTGAGAGCAGCATATCTTCCACTGTGAGCTCTTGGGGAAGAAACAAAACATGCTCCTATTCAACAGATACGTAGTGGTAAACGGCTGCGTTCTGTTTCCTCAATTGCTTCTTTCCAAAGAGCTCACAGTACAGAAGAAAATATGCTCCTCTAAAAGTGATGGTAAATATTTGTTCATTTCTCAGAAGATATTAATTTCAGGACCCGTGTTTATAGGACTTTTATTTCTTGTTTTGATGCATACTACTTCCTTTCTAAATATTGGAACTTTTTTCAGAACACCCTGTATAATTACTATGTAACGATTTAAAAGAATTTGATACATTCAAAACTTGATTCTAATTATTCAAGCGAAGAATATATTGTCTTTAGCATTGATCAAAGTAATGTATATACTGTACATTTGTGAATTTTCATTTTATAATGAGACACAAATTCAAGGCGTAAAGTACACAAAAACAAATATTTTAAAATATTTTAGCTTCTGATTATTTATCTGCATGTTCTCTAATTTTTAATGTGTTTAGATATAAAAGTTGCATAATGCACTGTTCAACTCATGTTCTCAATTATGGATAAATTGTCATAAAAATTATGTTTATCTCATAAGTGCAAGATTATTCGTGTTACATGCAGGCTGTATCTTAATTTGCACGATTATAAACCGTAAAACCTGGTGATGCTCAATATTCGAGCGAAAACGTTCGTCCATATACAGGGCGTTTAAAAAATACGGGGCATAATTTCAGGTATGTATTTCCCACATGTAGGCAATCAAAATAGTTCATTACAACATGTGTCCGGAAATGCTTTATTTCCGAGTTATGGCCTTCACAACATTGAAATTCACCGGAACGTTTTTCTTTCCGCAGGTCGTTGCCGTCAAAGGAGACATTAAGAGGGCACTCTGACAGTTCATTCCGAGGCGAAGGTTACATTCAGTGTTGTGTAGGCGTTAGACTGTGCGACATGTATTCAAATCAAGAGCTGGCAGACATACACTTCATGTACGGTAAGGCGGACGGCAATGCTGCGCTGGCTCGTCGTTTGTACCAGGAGAGGTACCCCACAGCGACAATGTTCAGATCGGAAGACATTTGTATGTCTCCATTACCGTCTGTGCGAGTATGGAAAATTTAACTCTCCTGGTTTGGGAAGGGGACGACCAAGATCTACAAATCCAGAAGTACAGGAGGAGCCTCCACGCTCACCTGATCTGAACCCTCTCGATTTCTACTTGTGGGGCCATTTAAAATCATTGGTTTATTCGTCTCCTGTGCCTGATTTGGAATCCCTTCGGAATCGAATTGTGGCATGTTCTGAGGACATACGCAATACTCCTGGAGTTTGGGATCGTGTTCGCAGGTCAATGAGACATCGATGTGAGGTCTGTATTCAAGCAGGAGGTGGACATTTTGAACATCTTCTGTAATGACAACGACCTGCGGAAAGAAAAACGTTCCGGTGAATTTCAATGTTGTGAAGGCCATAACTCGGAAATGAAGCATTTCCGGACACATGTTGTAATGAACTATTTTGATTGTCTACATGTGGGAAATACATACCTGAAATTATGCCCCGTATTTTTGAAACACCCTGTATAAAGATAGATATACTTTCTATAGATAAGCTATTGACAGAGCTTTTACTTACATTATATGTTAATGTCACTTGGCTTACCGGAACCACAATGTCTCTAAAATTATCAATCGTAAAACTTTACTCTCTTTCTCCATTGTTCTGTATCCACAAACCTTTATTCGTCATTATTCTATTCTCTCCATTTTCTCTATCACAACTATCCAATAGTTTACATCTACATAGATTTTCCTTTCCGTTGTGGATTCTTTTCTGGAATTTGTATAACTAACTGAACTATAATCTTCGTATGACGTGTGATTTGCACTGAACTAGATTAAACTAGTCTCGACTATAACATACCAATTACATACTAGATTGCATGAAGTACAATAAATTGAATTACAGTGAATTGGGTTAAGTTAGATTAGATTCGAATGTACTACACTGAATTGAATCGACATGAACTGAATTATATTGGATTGGAGTATGTTGGATTAGAACGCATTAGATTAGATTCGTTTGGATTGCACAGCATTAATATTGAGTCATTTTGAATTGATTGTGTTAAATTGCATATTACACTAAATTATACTCAATTAGACATATGAAAAAACTAGAAAGTATTTAAATTGTATTTTGTAGTGTATGTATTAGGAACATTCTCTTGGATTGGCACATCAAGTGTAATGAATTTCCGAACCCACTCCACAATTTTACTCGTGTTAATGAAGGCCATTGCCATTATTGGATTTCAGGATGTTCATTCATGTTGGATTACATTACAATATACTAGATATTATTGAATTATATTTAAATACAATAGATTTGATTACATTATATTGAACTTGAATACATTACAGTAGATATGATTGATTAGGATTGTAAAGTAAATTATTTATTATGGATTGGAATACATTACTACTTTAGGTTGAATTAAATTATATTTGAATAATTTCAAGGGAACAATTGTTCCGGGGCCGGGTATCGATCCCGGGACGTATATATTATGCAAATCTAGTCTTTCAGGTGAAGCTCCCTGTAAAGCAGATATATACGTCACTGTGTACGTTAACAGAAACCCACAATTCCAAATCACACAGAGTTTGTGTGCACTCGATGTGGACCTCTGGCGTTTCGACAGCCCACGTGAGTTGTGTGGATATAAAGGGAAACGTTGAGACGGTGTCGGATGGAGTTCCGGGTAGCTCAGTTGGGAGAGCGCTGGTACGTTCAACCAGAGGTCCCGGGATCGATACCCGGCCCCGAAACAATCTTTTCCCTTGAAATTATTCAAATCTGCTTTACAGGGAGCTTCACCTAAAAGACTAGATTTAAATTATATTTGATTAGTTTTAAATGGAATATATCGGAATATATTAGATTGAATTTTAATGGATTGTACAGAATTGTATGAGATATTTTGATTATCTTAAATTAGAGTATACTCAATTACATTTGAGTGGTTTGTAGTATATCATAAGGATATTCCGTTATTTTGGATTTGATTATAAAATTGCAATGACTACAGTACATGAGATTAGAATGAACTGCATTATTTTGGATTAGACTGGATTGCATTATGTTGAACTGAATTCTATTTAATTGGAATATATTACTTTGCATTAGATTATAAGGGATTAGATTTAATTTTAATATATGCTATAGATTAGATTCGAATACACTGTTTCATCTTAGATTTTATTGAAATGAATTAGAGCATACCAGCTTGTTATGGAATATTGGATTTGATTGCATTACATTGATTCGACTAGACTATATTGGATTGAATTATTGAAATTGTGTTCCGTTGTACAGCAGCGATTTTGTACTATATTAGTTGGCATTGATTCAAATATTTCGGAAAAGATTTCATTAGACAGATGAAACACAATCAGATAGGTATTACTGGAATTAATCATATTCGGATAAATTGTGTTGTATTGCATTATTTTTAATTATGTTGTACAGTTCTGCATTGAATTAGTTTATTTTGCATTAGTTGAAAATAAATATGAAATTAGTTTGGACTGTATTAGATTAGATTACATTGTATTACATTTTTGTATTGAATTGAATTATTTTACATTAGCTGAAATTAAATGATTTTGGAATATATACAATTGCATTATATTACACTGTTTTGTATTGAAATGGATAGAACTGGATTACTTTGCATTAGCTGAAATCAAATTAAATTAAACTGGCTTGAACTAGATTTGATTACATTATATTATACTTTTTGCATTGAATTTGATTACTTTGTATTAAAGGAAGTTTAATTAAATTAGCTTGCATTACATTACATTACACAGCTTTCTATTCATTTGGCTTATTCTGTATTACCTTAAATTTATATAACATGACTTGGAGTCGATTAAATTACATTGTATTACACAGTTTTGCATTCAATGGAATTGACTAGCATTATTTTCCATTAGCTGAAATGTAATAAAATTAGCTAGGATTATGTTGGATTGCATTGTAAAACACAGTTTTGATTTCAATTGTATTATTTTGTAGGTTATTTACTAAAATTGAGTGAAATCGGCTTGAAGTAGACTGGGTTAGAATAGATTACATTGTTTTGAATTGAATTTGATTGAACTGGATTATTTTACATTACCTGGAATTAAATTAAATTTGCTTGGAGTAGATTGGATTATATTATATGTCACTGTTTTCTATCAAATTGTATTGAATTGATTTATTTTGCATGAGCTGCAATTTAGTGGAATCGGCTTGAAGTAGATTGAGTTAGAATAGATTACATTGCTATCCATTCAACTGGGTTGAATTCGATTATTCTGCATTAGCTGAAATTTAATTAAATTAGCTGGCAGTAAGTTAGACTATATTATGTGTGATTGACTTACGTACCTTGATTGCTTCGGTTATATTGAATGGATTTTATTATCCGTAGAGACTAAATAAAATTATATTACATTAGATTATAATATATGGTTAGAATATAACGTGCTACATTATATTGGATTAAACTCAATTAGATTGCATGGCATTTGTTGTATTCCACATAAGTCTACTACATTTTTCAACTGTTTCAAGTCAGATTAAGTTCAATTTCATTTCTTAATGTTATTTATTTTTTGTATTCCGTGGAACTTAAATCAGCATTGTAGCTCTGAGATATGGTTGGGTTTTTCCGAGGTTTTCCCCAAACCAAAAGGCAAATGCCGGGTAATATTTTGGCGAATCCTCGGACCTCACCTCATCTCACTACATCTCGCCAAAATATTGTAAAAAAATTGCACAAAATTGTAAAAATTGTAGAAAATTATTAAATTGTAAAACTATTAAAAATTTGTAAAAATTGTAATTGTAATATTGTAAAATTTTGACTTGTTCCACATCTTAAAGCTTCATTGCTCATGTGAGATCTATGGAATAAAATGAATGAATGAATGAATGAATGAATGAATGAATAATAAATTATAGAAAAATATATTATGCGGTTCGTAGTAAGCAGATTAATTCAATATACAAACACAATTCAGCAGAAGTTATGAATGTAAAAAAATATGTTGGCCTAATTCTATTCTAAACTTCTCTTGTCACCCTTTGAAATTTATCACATAATTAGGCAGTGCAATGAATACTACAATACATAAAATAAATATTGAACTCTTTTTATAACATAGATAAACACAATATAATCTTTTTATAACAGCTAAAAATAAGAGATACTTAATACAATACATGCAGATCTGAGTTTTGTCTTGTACTGAAATTATGAATGTTCTAATTGTTACTAAATTCATCTTGATTTAATACATGATGCTTCATCCGGAAAAGAGATGAGATAAAGATTTCTAAATTTTGTACATTCTTTTTACTCTACATCATGCCTTTGTACACATACCGAACTCCCAATAAAATAGTGTCGTAACTCGAAAATTGTGATTCGTAAAGATATACCGTTTCCTAGTTAAATACTGCTGTAAAATAGTTTATGCTCGGCCATGCCGAAATGTACTAATTATACACCCGGTAGCAGTCCTTTAATGCATGTCATTAAAGTACACCTACTCATTAAAGTACAGGTCTTCAGCCAATGATAACTCAGTTTACATGTGTTCAGCCAATGACAAGTCAGCTTTGTAACGTTATAAAACCGCAAGTATCGATTATTCTCGGATATGCAATCGAAAGAGAATTAGCGAAAAGTCACGAAGGCTGGAAATCCAATACTGTCGCAGAAGGTTATGTTCTGTTACTATAATAATTAGCGTTAATTGTAAATAATATTCAAATAAATTCAATTTGTCATCTCGTTTTTCAATGTCGAATTCAATAATCAAGGTTATAATATTATAATATTATCAAGTTTAACGGGACCACGTCAAGGTCAATGACATTATTGTTCCTCGGAAAAAATCAATACTTTCGCGTCCGCGCACATCTCACAATTCACAACCTAGAACAAGGTCACTTCCGATCTTGTCAGATACAAATAAAATGCATACATCTGAATACCGGTAATTTCAAGTTAGAAATATGGTCGAGCATAAAAAGTCGTATGAAACTCGCCTATAATGGTAATAAAGAAGCTCGTATGAAAATTATGAAACTCGCTTGCGCTCGTTTCATAAATATCCATACTCGATTCTTAATTACTATCATTATAGGCCCGTTGCATAATGTACTATTATGCTCGGCCATGCCGAAATGTAGTAATTATACACCTGGTAGCAGCCCTTTAATGCATGTCATTAAAGTACACCTATTCATTAAAGTTCAGGTTTTCAATTATTCTCGGATATGCAATCGAAAGACAACTATCGAAAGGTCACGGAGGCTGGAAATCCAATACTGTCGCAGAAGGTTATGTTATGTTACTATAATAATTAGCGTTAATTGTAAATAATAATCAAATAAATTCAATTTGTCATCTCGTGTTTCAATGTCTAAATCAATTTCCAGGTTATATCAAAATTACTTCATGTTACATTACATCAAGGTCAATGACATTATTGTTCCTCGGAAAAAATCAATACTTTCGCGTCTGCGCACATCTCACAATTTAAGAGCTATGAACAAGGTCACTTCCGATCTTCTGTCAGATACAAATAAAATGAATACTTCTGAATAATTTCAAGTTAGAAATATGGTCGAGCATAAAAAGTCGTATGAAACTTGTCTATAATGGTAATTAAGACGCTCGTATGAAAATTATGAAACACGCTTGCGCTCGTTTCACAAACAAACATACTCGCGTCTTAATTACTATCATTATAGGCTCGTTGCATAATGTACTATAATATTTTTATCTTGAGCACTTTGGAAGATCCGCTTTAAATTACAACTTTGAGTGCCTGAAGATAAAAATTCATTAGAGGGTATTTACATTTTTCTTACAAAAATGATCCCTCACTTATTTCGTGAAGATTTTTATTTCATGTGTATCGTTTCCGGTTAAATTGACTTGTTGAAATTGCATATGAAAATAAAACCGTCCAAGTGTTTAGAAGGAATAAATCTATATGTACAGTCAGACAGACTTGTCAAAAATCACTACTTTTTCTACTTTTGTAGCATCATAATACTTTCTCTTTACACAACGTATAGTAATAAATAAAGTAACAATAACAGAACGAATTCCGGAAATATTACTGAAATTTAAAGAGACGAATATATGGTAATACATCATGTCCTTCATAACCTAGGCCCCTTGACCTCTCTTATTGTGTTATGAGACATTTTTGTAATCAGGCATCAGGAATTAAAAAAATAGCGGAACTCCGTGATGTCGCGGTTAGCATGGCGGAATACTATCAGTGGGAGCAAGATGAATGAAACATGAGTTCGCTAGAATTGAAATCACAAGCGATTCAATTCATCAATAGCTTAGTGTAAAGTGATACACATTTAAGAAAT
This sequence comes from Periplaneta americana, assembly GCF_040183065.1. NCBI lineage: Eukaryota > Metazoa > Arthropoda > Insecta > Blattodea > Blattidae > Periplaneta > Periplaneta americana. The sequence goes on from NC_091133.1 coordinate 129,781,925, forward strand.
TACAGGCTTTGGTTTCACATCTTGTTTTCTCTTATCTTTTGTTCATCTGAGAACAGAACCAAAATGAAATGCGCCCAACTAATCGTCCATGCAATTATCTTGTACGATCAGGAAACATAAAAATAAATCACTTTGCATATAAATCACTAGTTCGTCCAGTAATGGAATATGGTGCTGCATGTTGGGATCCTTACAGATTAGAACATATTAAGACACTGGAAAAGATTCAAAAATGGACTGTCAAGTGTTGTCGGAAAAATTCACCATTAAAATGGGACACACTCACGAACAGGAGAACGCGAATTCGATTATGCGCACTGTTCAAAACATACAGAGGTGAGCCTGCCTGGAGAGAAATAAAAAATAGGTTGCAGCCGCCAAATTACTCTTCAAGGAACGACCACTCATATAAATTGAGGGAAAGAAGGCAGAGGACGGACACTGGAAAGTTTTCTTTTCTCAATCTTACTATCAGGGACTGGAATGCTTTACCTGCAGACTTAATAAAGGCTTTACCAACAACCAAAAATGTATTTAGAATAGGCTTAAGGACTTTACTAATAGACGGTAATTATACACAGTATTTAAAGGGTGTACATGATATTTTGTTATTGAAGTGTTCTAGCAGTGAAGAATTATGTTGTGTCAGTGAAGTGTGTTGTGTAAGTGAAACGTGTTCCTGTCAGTGAAGCTTTATAGTATATAGTGGCAGTGCAAAGTATTTGAACAATGAAATATTTTTGAAGTGTTAGTGAAATCAGGATAGAATCAGTGAAATGTGTCGTAGTTCCAGTGCAGTGAGTGAGTTGACAGCGAAATGAGTGTAATGTTGAAAGGTACTCGTGCAGATATGAACATATCATGCTCGTGGGTTTTAGTTCGAACTTAGATTTAAGATACAAATTAGATTTATTTTAAATGTTATTTTAAGTGATCATGCTTCATTTAATTTAGGATATTCCGTATTATCATTATTATTATCATTATTATTATTATTATAAATTATTGTTAGTATTAATTATTGGTATTGTTATTAATTGTATTTTAATTAATAAGTTTATTATTGTCATTATTGAGTGTAATTAGTTACCACTGCCACCGGATATATACCCATTGCAGTGTGAATAAATACATACATACATATCCCGTTTTTGTTCTTAGACATTGCGAGAAGATAAAAGTATATGCATCTGTGTGTTAACATTAACCGTAATGGTTAATCCACACCGGGTAACATAAATTTACCGCGAGGCTTAAGATCGATTCGTATAGAGGCGCTGCAATATCTCATGTAATTCAATTAAATATGCCCCCTCTTGCATTGTCTGGCGTTCTTGCTTTTTTTCCTGCCCACAGGGATACGCTAAAATATTACCACAATTAAGACTGTGCTGTTTTCGTTCTAACGTTCATTTCAAAACTATACAGTCAATAAATTCAAATTACACTTCTTTTATGCAAAAGCGTCGTTTACACCATTTCCCCTGCCTATATAGGACTCTGAATAGGTTCTAGCGATGCTTATGGATCGGGATATTAAAGTATAAGCATTATAAAAAACAATTTGAGAATTTAATCGCCACTGCAATTATCAGAAACAAAGATCAGATTTATATTAAAATGTGTGTAGTATACAGAGTGTCCTAAAATGGAAGATCAATATTCAGGGAAACAATAATATCGTTTTTGTGGTTTAAAAATGTTCACACAGTATGTCTATACTCAACGTCTGTCGAGATATAACTGTTTGGATGCAACCTGGCCTTGAACATGCATGTTCCTTGATAAACATTATGAATATGAATATGAATATGAAAAGCCTGAAATCCCATAAGGGCAACGGCCTCCTACAGGAGTGTAGGGTGAGCAGAAGGTCTACTACACTTGGGGAGCCAGTCCAAGAGAGCTTACACTATACACTTACAAACTAAACACATAAACAAATTATACCAACTAAACACGAAAAACTATACAGACTAAACACATAAATTATGCAAACTAAACATCCAAAAAAAATATGCAAACTAAACACACAAATTATAATCTGAACACAACTGTCCACTCTAAACACACGATAAAAAGAAAAAAAAAAGAAAAAATTACACAAACTGAACATATACATAGTCTTAACTCACACACAAACTAAATACACAAAAACCTATACAAATTGCACACATAAATTGTACAGCCTAAACACACAAACTACCTACACTAAACGCACAAAAACGATACAATTGAACACAAAAATTCGATTAACATTATCTATGGAACTATCTTACACAGATCAGAAAAATATTTCAAATTCATAAAACATTTCATAGGCTTTCTTTTTATATATTCATCATCATCATCATTATCATTATTATTATTATTACTATTATTATCATCATCATCTCCAGTTCGTGGAGGTTCAATCAAAATAGTTAGGAAGCTATACAGTGTGTTGTAGTGAAAGTGCAGTGAGCTTCAAAGCAAATTCTGAGAGTTACAGTGCGTGGCAGAGAAAAGAGATTCATTTCCAGTGAAAGAGTGTGAGTTATAGTGAACGTACTAAAATAGCTTGCAATAGGGTCTAGCCTAGAGATTTTGAGGTTAATATAGTAAGTACGATTCTATGGAATAATAACAGTGTAATTGATGTTTTGTTATTTGTGCCAGTGAAGCTTTATAGTTCATACAGCTCGACCAAATTAAGTCTGCGAGCCGAGAGGGGAAGTTGGAGGCAGTTCTGTAGTGAAAGGAGGCGGTAACGAGAGGAGACCAGAACAGTCTCATATGACAGCAGAGTTTTCCTACTGGGCTTCAGTTCATAGAGCGGTAACAATTTAAGACGCTTTGAAATAGACTGTACTTCTACTTCTGCTTGACAGTGAGGTTTGGCGTTCTGATTGGCAAGCGTTGAGAAAGTTGCATGATGGGGGAGGCTGGGAGACAGCGTAACTGTTGCCTTTATCTGAAGACAAGGACAACAAATGCGTGCGCTCCGTAGTGTATTTTAAACGATGTGCACACGTTGAAATCTGAGCATCAAGTGACTTATGTTGCAACTGTGTTTTGCCTCTACATTCCATCCCGATATCCCCACTCGCAGACTTGACTTGGACAAGCTGTAGTAGTAGTATAAAGTATTTCTACAGTGAAATGTTTTCGAAGTGTTAGTCAAATCAGGATAGTGTCAGTGAAATGTGTCGTAGTTCCAGTGCTGTGAGTGAGTTCACAGCGAAATGAGTGTAGTGCTGAAAGGTACTAGTGCATGTATGAACATACCATATAATTATACTCGTGGGTTTAAGTTCGAACTTAGGGTTAACATACAAATTAGATTTACTTTAAATGTTATTTTAAGTGATCGCGCTTCATTTAATTTAGGATTCTGTCCAAGCACAATGAGCAACTATTTTAGTCATTTCTTCTTTACTTGCGTTCAAAATTTTTCTTTCGAAATTCATTAAAACATTGCCTTGTAAATAATTGTTTTTATAAGCTGGACGAGTGCTTGGGAAAATATGTACAAACAAATATCTAAAGATTGCTGTTTGTAGTCCAATATATTGTGACAGCGACGTGAGATTCGAACTCACGACCAGCGTCCCGCAAGAAAGCAGATCGCACAGGCTCCACGGAACACTGAGTGACGGCGCCGCGCGGTGGAGAGAAGAGAGGGGGGTGTATTACGTCAACGCGACGAGAGTGCGCGCGCATCTAGTGCTGGTAGAGAGGAGAGGGCTCTGGATTTTTCTGCAGTGCCATCTCTGGAGACGCGTGGAACTTTCGAGGCTACGTCGCTGTGATTATAAAAGAAGAAGCGCCAGCGAACTCGAGTAGAGTTTTCAGTTATTCAGTCAGTGAGTAAACCAGAGCAAGCAAGCCAGTCTTGTGTACCGGAGTTCGACTCGAGTGTGCGTCCGCAACTGTATCAGCATCCGAAGGCCTGAGTTCGAGTGCAGTGGACCGCAGTTGGAGGGACCCGAGTTCGAGTACAGTGAACTGTCTCTGAAGGTCTGTGGTTCGAGATACTGTGAACTCGAGTGACTGAGATAGAAGAACTGTGAACTGAGAACTGGTAGTTCTGATTTGTAAATATTGCTTTGTAAATATTAGTTAAGATTAACAGTTCATTGTTGTTCGTAATAGTCCAAGTAAATTGTCATTGTCGTCGGTGGAGTGCTATAACGAATACTGTGTTGAGTGAAAATCCAATTGTTGACGAGAGCGTTTAAGGCGAATTGTAGAAAGGAATTATTGTTGGAAGAATAAAATCCTATTGTTGAGTGGAAATAAATTCACAATATTTTTGTTATTGGCACCAAAACTCCAAGCCTTATTAATATTATGTATAATAATTTATGGCTTAACTAATATATTTCAAGAAGCTTTCATTTTTCTTGATACTGTTATTCAATGATTTTACTTCACATATGTTAGTTTAGAAGAAATCTTTAAATAGTTGTGTAATTATTATTTCAAGTAATTGTTTATTGTAAAAGCATTAATTATATGAGAATCATATTACTTAAATATCTTTATGCTCGACCATGCCGAAATGTAGTAATTATACACCTGGTAGCAGCCCTTTAATGGACCTCATTAAAGTACACCTATTCATTCAAGTTCAGGTGTTCCGCTAATCAAAAATACCATTGTAGCAATATGAAAGCGCAAGTATCGATATTCTCGGGTATGCAATCGAAAGACAACTAGTTCTGTTACTATAATAAGTAGCGTTAATTGTAAATAATATCCAAATAAATTCAAGTTATCTCGTTTTTCAATGTCTAATTCAATTTCAAGGTTATATCAAGATTAATGTTTATTTTACTCTCTAGATTATATCAAGGGCAATGTCCACATTTGTTTCTCGGAAAAAATCAATACTTTCGCGTCTGCCCACATCTCACAATTTACGAGCTATGCACAAGGTCACTTCCGCTCTTCAGTCACATAAGAATAACATGAATACTTATGAATAATTTCAAGTTAGAAATACGGTCGAGCATAAAAAATCGTATGAAACTTGACTATAATGGTAATTATGACGCTTGCGCTCGTTTCATAAACATACTCGCGTCTTAATTACTACTATTATAAGCTCGTTGCATAATGTACTATTTAAATTTTATTGTGTACACACTGAATCTGTTAATGGAAATTAAATTACAATTTATACCACTGAATGGGAAGCAGTTAGGAAGCTTTTTTCAATGTTGTTCAGCATTTTTATCAGAAGAGATAACTTTTTTTTTACACTTTTTATATCTCTGCATGTATGAAATGTTCCAATAAAAGAACTCATTTCTGAGATAAAACAAAATTTATTTCTGTTCCCCGTTTTGTTTACAACATGTACACAAACCAGCAACACGACACTTCAGGTGTATTTCAACTTGGCAACTCTAGGTAAGTTAATTTGCCACTAATATGGGATGAAGGATAGTTTCCGGAAACTAGCTCATGCCACATTTACAACCGTCAATTAAGTTGCCAAAGGATTCGGATGTCAAAGCTGTTCGATAAAGCTCTCCTTGTTGGGTAGAGACCTCAGCAGAAATATCCGCAAAACCACAGCGTGGTTAACACTGTTGTGTGATGCGTGACAAACGACGTGAATCCGATGTAACAACAGTCTGCCGACTTTGTTGGCTCTATCATCACGAGCTGACGATGTTCTGCAGTACACGACTTGCGAGGCACTGCAGGGAAATTGACTTCGTGTGTTCAAGTCGGACATGGGTGTTACACGAGAATCCCGACACTTGACTTAGGCTAAAATTGTAAAAGTTGAAATCTGAAAAGCGATAAATATTGAGGAAGGATATTCCCAGAACATGTGATCCAAACACTTTTTGAGTGTTTACACACGGATAGGTTAACCAAAACAATGAATAATTATTTTATTATGTCTTTAAAAGTCGCAAATAAATTTCCTTGTTAGGTTTTCAATTTGGAAAGGAGATCTTTTAACAGATTTGTTTCTGATTGGTTGATGAACAAACTTTTATATGATATTAATTAGCTTTTTAATGTCAATGTTTTTTAATGTTTCTGATACGATTTTATCGTCTTTTATATCGTCCGCTTGTTTATTTTATATTTTTATTTTATGTATCCTATTTATTGACTTGCACATGATATATTTGTGCTCACTTACTTTACGTTATTCTAATACGCCTATCTACAAAACTACTGAAGATATGCATATAGGCCTAAATATATACTCGTATGTATATATTAAATATGGCATAAATTAAAGATATCCCCAGAAATATGGATGTAACATCAAATTCTTCAAATATGTGACTTAGGTGGAAAAAGTAATTTTAAGGAATTTACTTATAACAATAAGTTATTGAATTCAATGGCTGAATATCTTGAATCTTGTTTAGTCAAATAGTAACACGTCTATTCACTCGCTCGTAGCCTTTACATGTAATATACAATTCCCTAGACCAATTGTTCAAAACTTTTAGAAGGCGAGATCCACTTTTGGGTGAGAATTTTGTTTCAGACCCTCTCACTACCATACCGGTACTTCACCCCAGTCAAAAAATACAAATCTCTGTAAAACCGAAAACAACTATAATCTTACTCAAAACCAGTGGACACCGTCCAACTTACAATGGGCCGGTATCTACAAGATGACAAAACGAAATATGCAAATTTATTTTTCAATTCTATTAGGTTTCTTATACTGGCCTTCCTTGCTGATATATATATATATATATATATATTTTGGAACACCAAAACACCTTTGGATAATACTTTGCAAGTTCAAAATATTAAGATAACATCCACAGATAAAATCTAAGCATTCTTAAGGAAGCTTGATATATGGTGGACATCACTTGACAAAAAAAAAAAAAAATTAAAGAAAGACCTCGTTAAAAATTTAGCTACGAACTGTATGCTACGGCGAGTAGCTACTGTTTATTTTTGCGGACATACAATTAAGTGTGCAGAATTTTAAACAACATTTTTCTAGAATTTTCGGGAATAAACTCAATCAAAATAATTATGACAGTAACAGAAGAATACTGAATCCATTTTTAGACAGTTGCGATCAACTTGCTGCAATTCCAAAGAATATTAAGGAAAGATTCATTGAAATATGTACCTACTAATGAAATGTTGAATCTATACTTTTTTCGTAGAAAGTAGAACAGTTTTGAATCAAAAGAATGCAAGAATACCTCGAGCATGCGAAAGAAGCTTTTGAAGTTTTATAGCATTTGCAACCTCGCATTTTTGCAAAGTAAGTTTCTCGTCTGGCTGCCATCAAAACAAAAGCGACAAATCTCCTTGAAATTCAAAATATAAATGTGTGTGTGTATCGAATGCAGAGTAGTTTAGATTTAGAAGCTGCTTTCTGAAAACAGTCACAATATTAGCAGCAATTATTTTTAGTTTATATCTCCTGAAAGATGTTTTTGATTTTTATGTTCAACGTTGCGTATATTTGTTTCTAACTACAACGTAACTGTTTGTTAATAAGACATTTCTTGTTTTATTTTGTAAATCATCTCGCGATCTCCCTCAGCTCTTTACACGAGAACCCCCACCCCCAAACTTTGAGAACCACTACCGTAGAAGTAGGTAAAGTCAATCAGTGGGTGTAAAATCGATCATTTGCGATTTTTATTGAAAATTATATATTTTCTCAGCTACTTGTTAAAATATTGTTATGCTGACTTAATTGCCTGACATTGCAAATGTAAGCGAGAGGGACAACAAAAAGCCTGCGAATGCCAACAATGGGAACACAGTGTACAGTACCTGGCCACATTATTATAATCACTCACATTTTTACTATACTTTACATATTACTTCCTCATTTGAACTCTGGTTTCCTTTCTTAAGCAGAATTCACATTACATATTTAATTTTTAAACAATATTAAGTAAAATTACAATTATAACAATGTTAATTCAAGAAATATTGATAAATAACCAACCACACCTCATTTTTACAGAAATTTCAGTATTTCATTCGACCTCCTTTGGCTTTAATTACAGCTTCAATTCTCTTTGGCATGCTTATAAAACACTTCTGTATTATTTCCTGGATCCTCTCATTGTGATTCAAAGCATGTATCAGCCTTTCAATAAGTCGAACTCTGGTAGTAATGAATTCTTTTGCCATCTCTCTTTTCACGAGTGGCTAGACGTTCTCAATTGGATTCAAGTCCGGTGAGTTTCCTGGCCATGGCAAAAGTGGAATGTTTTTGGAAGCCAGAAATGTTTTGACTCTCCTAGCAGTGTGGCAAGGTGCACCATCTTGCATAAAAATATATTTCTCCCCATTTGGGAACCATTAGTTCAGCTGAGGGATAAGCCTGTTTTCCAATACCTGGATATATTGATCTTGTTTCATTGTTCCCTGAACAATGTAGACTCGTCCTGAACCTTTGCCTGATATCACAGACCATATCATGATTGATATTGGGTGTTTAACTGTGTTAACCAGGCATCCAGGAGCAAAATTTTTTCCCTTTCGTCGACGAACAAACATTGCTTTGTCCATCAAACACTGAAAGGTTGATTTATCGGAGAAGCAAACCTATATACAATTTCTTAATATTAACCATTAATGAACTATTTAATACTTAAAGACAAAATTTAGAGTTTTTATCAGTTTCTTTGACAATTTTCAGGTTTGCTTCTCCGATGAATCAACCTTTCAGTGTTTGATGGACAAAGGAGTAAAATGTGGTGAATGTGGAATGGATAGTGCAAAAGCTGAGCTTACTGAACCATCAGGCTTTGCATTTAAAGTGATAGTGAAGTGTTATAATTGCAACACAGTGTTGAAAAGACAGAAAAAAAAATGGATGTTGCAAGTGACGAATATAAACAGTGGTATCAAAGTCACAAAGATGCTGGTGTTTGTGAGAAAAATTTTGATGGATCTTCAAATGCCATGGAGATGAAAGCTGCAGAAATTCTCTGGGCCCGGTCCATTAGGTTGTGTAATATGAGGTACACAACCTTATTGTCTGACGGGGATGCAAAAACACACCATCACCTTCAGCAGCTTCAAGTTTATGGTGAAGGCATTGACATTAGAAAAGAAGAATGTGTGAACCACGTTGCTAAGAGAGTAGGTAAAGGTCTACAGAATATTGTTAGGGAATGGAGAGGGACAGATTCCTCAATCGGAGGCAAAAAAAAGGGAAGTCTGACTGCAGAAATGATACCTCGACTGCAAAATTACTACAGAAAGGCCATTATTGATAATATCCCCGATGTAAACAAGATGAAGAAAGCCATCTATGCAACACTTGACCATGCAATGTCCACGGATGACAAGCCCCTGCATTCAAGATGCCCTAGTGGTGAAAAGTCATGGTGCTTCTTCAACCGGACCATTGCGAAGCAAGAAGCTGTTCCGAAGCATGACTTGAAAACCATGAAGACAGTGTTGCGACCTGATGTTGTGGCTAAAATCATGCCAGTGTACTGTAGACTAGCTAGTGATGAACTTCTTAGCAAGTGCACTGCAGGAAAAACTCAAAATGTGAATGAAAGTGTTCATAGTGTGATATGGCGGAAGTGCCCAAAAGAAATTTTTGTATCAAAAAAAAAAAACTTGAAGTGGCTGTTACTTCTGCTGTGACTGAATTTAACATGGGTTGTACAGCAAACATTTCCATGAGAGATTTAGTGTCAACAGTGAAATTATCTCCTGCAGCATACAAAATTGGCAATAGGAGAGACAAGCGTCGACTGCAGCAAGCGGCTAATTCAACCAGTGAGAACTTCAAAACAAGCAGGAAGAAGCTACGTTTGTGAAAAAGTGTCACTGAAAGTAGGAAAAAGCAGCAGGAGGGGTCAACATATCAGGCAGGAGGGTTTTAAGCAATTTCCATAATGTGTAAGTACTCAAACATAGTGTTGTACTTTAAAACTTGATTTTCTACCTTTTAAATTTTATTACATTTTAACATGTTCAAATTGCTCCATATGATGCATTTCTTAACCAATAGTGATGAAATTTTTACCACAAGCCCACATTACCTAAAGGAAAAAGACTGTCACATGGATTTTTAAAATATTTATTATTTGCCAAGATATAAATTGATTAAGATGCATGAAATTAATTTTTTTCTTTAAATTGGCACTCACCCAGTTTTGAATTTTTTTCTCAGTAACTAAGAAGTGCTAACTAAAAATCATGTGATAGATGTTTTATTATTGTTAGAGGAACTGTTCCATATTTTTTTTAAATTCATAATGTTAAGCGTTCATCATGCAGCATTTTTTAAATATTAATTAGTATTAATTGGTAAATAATTAATTTCTTCAAAACTAATTAAGATACATTGATGAAATTTATAGAGATGTTTTAAATACATATCAGCACTCTGTGGTAAAAATTTCAGTCCATTAGCATCACAAATGCATAATTTGAATATTTCACCTGTTCATTCCCTTAAGAAAGGAAACCAGAGTTCAAATGAGGAAGTAATATGTAAAGTATAGTAAAAATGTGAGTGATTATAATAATGTGGCCAGGTACTGTAATTACCGTTGAAGTGAAAATTGTTATTCTCAAGTTTTTCTCTTAAATGAAAACAAAGTCTTACAAACTCTAAATTATCGTCAGCAGTAAAAGGAGACAGGAAGTATACGTAAGTACTTTTCGTTGAGATTGTATCCTGAAATAACAGTTTTGCAGTTCGTAATTGTTAGTATTGAAACTTATTATTTTCAAAAACCTTGTACCTTTGTAGGGTTAAGTCGATCATGCCATCGACCTACTCGAAGCAGATAGGACCAGCAGGAAGAATAAATTGTTCACTGAAATACCTCCAGCTAACACTTATAAATAGAAAAGCGTCATAGTATAGCTTATATTGATGGGACAGTGTGGAAAGAGGAAGACGAATTTATGGTGAATTTCTTGCGTAAAAGAAGCACTGCCAAAGGAACGTATTTTGTATACCCCTCTGTACTTGACGATGGGAACAACGTAGTTTTTAAAGTGACATGAGGAGGGGAAGATTTCAAATAACATCTGACATAAACCTAAGCAATGTTGAATAGCATTTTAGATTATAATTAACGTGTGGTATTTCAATGTAAATTTTGAATTCTTAAATCTTTGTTTGTTGATATTTATTTATTTATTTATTTATTTATTTAACCTGGTTGATATGTGAAGTATTAATTTTTTATGTGTTATATATTGACAATCATAGTCACGTTTGTACAGTGGAGACCTATAGGCCTAATTGTATCGAATTGTATGATCACAGTAACAAAATATACACTATATAATCCTATAGACCTATACAGGGACATAATTTTATTTTTACTTCAACTTTTATTGTACCTGAGTTTTTGAATATACTTCACTCCCACCCCCTCTACTAGTAAACTTCCAACCGTCCACCACAGTACGTTCCAGAAATATGTTCGCTTTTTCCAGTGACGAAAGAGCTTTTAATATTGAATCATATATTCGCACAGATACTGTCGTCCGTTTGCCTACGTCGCATCCCGGTTTCCCCCACCTGCTTCTGTTCGCCCCTCTGCAAAGTCTAGTAGCTGGGCTATATTAGCTCTTTTCTGAAAACATTAATTTCTGTTAGGAATTGGACGTCTACGTAATATTATACAACTGTTTAAAATAACTTAAATAAAATGACATCGTTATGTCATTAACTGTCACGTGATCCCCCCCCCCTTTCTACAACCCTGCGACAAAACCACTTGAACGGACAGTAGATAGCATTTCTGAGTAATTTTATCTTTTCGGATCGGGCAGAAGTGAAGATTTACAGAACATAAGGCACTCTTTTATAGAGTAGGTATAGAATTATTTCAACATGAGTTACTCGTACGGAGGACGAAACTGGTAATTGGCATTAGGTACCTTAGTCTATAGTGCGATAATATGCACAAAAGAATTGAAGCCTGTATCGAAATGAACGGCAACCATTTTCAAAAATGTGTTTAAATATCCATATTATGATTATTTTTCAATTTAACTTCATTCTCTATATTATCGCTAATGTGCTGTAACAGTAATTACAATATACACTGCATAATTAATACGTCCGAATGGAAAGCTCAATTCGTGAGTAAAAACACTAAGTGTTAATACAGTACTGTATTTTGATTAAACAAAAACGTAATAAAAATTATCAAACTCAAAATTGCGATATTTTCTAGTTTACATAAATGGATGAATTACTTTTCTTCCCTCCTATACCTAGTAAAGTGATTTGTATTTTACGCCAGTATCATCGAACTCCAGTCTTGGAACGGGGAGCAAGCGGTGTTTCCGGTTCTAGACCTTTAATCCGAAGATATAGCCAGGTTAATATTAAAAATGTTAGTAAAAATAAAATGATGTCCCTGTACAATAGATTGTTATTGTTTTCTACACCCCTTATAACAAATAAAATACATGTAATACACTTAATTTGTTTTTAAAAACATAAACAGTGATTGACTTTACTTCGCAATATTTTAAAATCGATCTTAAACTAAAAATTCAATGGTGATCGACTTTACCCTATTTAAACAGGTAACTTCGATCACAAGTAAAATAAAAAAAAATCAGTTTTTTATAGGTTGTAATTCACTTCTTGTAATGTGATTTCATAAGTGAAGGATATGACGACAAAATACTATTTTCTGAGGAACTTCGCTCCATTGCATATCATTAAAAATTGCAAAATTTTGATGACATTACCCTCTTCTACGGTACCCTAGATCTTTATGTTACACAACCCCCGATTTCACATGTATTTCCGGCAGCCATGCCTTATCCGAAATTCGAATCCAGAAGCGTGGTTTCTATGTGTTTTTTTTCCCCCACAATATGTCTAGGTTTTTACATCGACGCCTTTTTCACGTCTTGTTTGAAATTGAGTAAAAAAGATGTATAACATATACATAAAAGTTTAAACACGTTAATTAAAACTCTATGCAGAGGCTTCAGTAAATTAAACGCCATAGAATCTTGTATACGTAAGAACCGTAGTGTGTAGTGAGGTGTGGCTGGAGTTGGTATAGGCCGCCCGGGGACGAGAGGATGAAGGATCTAGTGGACTCAAGTTTCCATCTTTCTCCTGCAGGAACTCCCGCTTATTTTACTCCAGGGAATTGAGACGCGGACACACACGGCTTTCTTTCTCCCTTAACTTCCCCTTTAAACTTCCTCCTCTGCGACCACCATCTTTCCTTATAACCCTGCAAGAAGTAGGACTCGCTGCAAACATTTATACTGCAAAACAACTCCAGCCGAAGCTTTTTACCCGAATCCTTCGTCGTTAATATCCATTCGGCTGATAAAATGCCCCTTGATCAAACACAAGCGAGGCACCGCGTTGCTGGGAGTGGCGGGCTTTACTTTTCACTTGATAGGCAACAGATGTAGCTAACATCACCTTCCGCTTCCGCCTGAATTACGTGCAGATGTTACAGGCTTAATAATGAAACCGTAATAAAAGATGAAATCGCGACTTAGCTTTGCATAAAATCCGTCTAAAAATCATGTACTATCATTTTATATGTTCGCTGTCAACTCCGCGTTAAATTTATAATTTCATTAAGAATGTAGTCACAACCAGGCGCTGATCGCTAGATGAACATTTTGTTCAGTATCGAATTCAAATGACAATCAGACCAAAACAGTGTGTCAGGAGGAGGAAAATTTTTCGAAAAAACGGGGAATTCATATTCCTAGAGGGAAAAGGGAATTTTTTACTGAAAAATGGGAAACTTCTACTGAATTACTAAGCGCATAGTTATTATTATTATTTAACTTTTTAAAAATATTAACAGCAAATAATAAAGTACTACTCTCACTCATTCTTGTCACTTCCCTATTTGTGCTAAATGCAATGTATAGGTATTAGCCTATTTGCAAGATGGTTATGGAATGCGAATTTTTAGTAGTACGGATTATAAATTATAAATATTGCGACATTAGACAATTGACTCTAAATGAATGGTAGACTCACATACTTAGCAGAATATAACAATATTTCATGCAATTATATTAACAGAGGTCCACGACACTTGGTAAATTCATCATGTCACTTGTCAAAATGTTTAAAAAGTCATACATCCTTGAATGTGAATCTTTACAACAAACTGCCTGAAGAATTGAAAGTTGTACTAATGTTAATAGTTAAAATGGAATGTTGCGCTAGTTTCGGATATGAGACCATCCGAACTATACTATTCTGCCTCATTTCGAATTCTCAAGTTTATCTTGTTTATTTTTCTTCATATGACAAAGATCTTCGTCTTATTTGCATTTATGTTCATCCCATACTATTCACAACGGTCATTACCTCCACTAACATATCCCTTAGTATCATCTCCTCTTCTGCTAACAACGCCATATCATCAGCAAATCTTCTGCACTTTATTTTTCTTCCTCCTGCTATCACTCCTCCCATGTTCTGAAAACAGTTCTTTACTAAATCCTCCAAGTAGATGTTGAACAGGGTTGGTAATAAAGGGCATCCTTGACGTACTCCTGTCCCTATTTCACTTCCTTCTGTCTGAAGTTGCGCTCGGGCGAAGGTTCGATCCCCGCTTGGGCTGATTACCTGGTTGGGTTTTTCCGAGGTTTTCCCCAACCGTAAGGTGAATGCCAGGTAATCTATGGCGAATCCTCGGCCCCATCTCGCCAAATACCATCTCGCTATCACCAATCTCATCGACGCTAAATAACCTCGTAGTTGATACAGCGTCGTTAAATAACAAAAAAAATCATATAAAGATTACTGAACAGCCTCCTCTCTTTCCAACCCACACCAATTTTCTTTAGGATCCTCATCAGTTTATTCCAATCCATTCTGACAAACACCTTTTCTAGATCTTCAAATACCACATACACTTACTTCTTCATTCTTTTCTAAATATCTTCCACCGACTGTTCTTAGCAGTCCAATTGCATCTCTCGTACCTTTCCTCTTCTTTCAACTGTTCTTCCATCTTATTATATAAACGTCGATTCAGTATTCGCAAGAGAATCTTCGCCGAGTGTGATATCAGGTTGATACTCCTGAACTCGTTACATTTCTTGGCATTATTTTAACAGACATTAGGAAGAATAAAACTTGAACATTATTATTATTATTGTTATTATTATTATTACTATTATTATTATTATTATTACTAATATCATTATTATTAGGCCTATCACCATGATTTGGGTGGTAATGATGATTAATGAGGTTATGGTGGTGGTGGTGGTGGTGGTGGTGGTATCGATGAGGGTTATAATGATCTTCGTTTAATATACAATAAGTATTTATCTACGAATACATTTGCATGAATAATTGTCTGTTTTTATAAATCTCATAAGTAAAGAAAATAATGATTGTATGTATAAAAGTAGCTAGAAATATTTTTAAAACTTCGTTCCATTAGATCAATGCTATTTTTTAAATATCAGTTATAAAAATAAATGTGGAATATTTCTTCTCTTGTATCCTTCCACAATCTCAGACTGTTCCATCAATGTCATGTCAACGGAAATGTCTGTGAGAGTTTAAAAAATGTAAATGTTTCAACATGACATTTTATGAGCTTCGTTATAAACAGAATTTTTGGAAGATCGTACTGATGTAGACATTGAAAACTTCTGAAATTCACTTTTTTTTTTTTCATTTAACGTATCAAATGCCTAACAGCAAAGTTTAATTTGGCGACAAATCCAACGTGCATTACTAGAATTAACGTTTATAGCTATCTTATGGCACATAAATCCATTTTAAATTTAAACTACGTACTTTTATCCCAAGGGCGGGGGATGGACGTAAAAACGGAGCCAGTGTATGGAATAGTTATTTTATGGGCTATAAACTTAATGGTGTTGTCTGACCTTGCGGAGGCCTAATTTCCCGTCCTCCCTTTCCTCGTAAATGCCCAGTCCGGATATCAAACCTTTGCGGCTCACTGGCAGAGTCTTGTTTTCGTAAAAATAACTTTCTGAAATTACAGCATCTATGAAACCGACACTGTGCAGGACTGGTGGGCTGTAAAGACAAGATACTCGTGTCGATATTTTTGTAGCGATATGCATGAAACATTTTTAAGGCGTGAGGTGTCTGTTAGTATAATTTTTTTGTAACTTGTAGTACCGATGTTTTCGTTTTTCAATTCTTGACCTACACTCTGTACCAGGCTGAAAACCACCCCCTATTCCCTTTGAACAGAGAGTTAGTCAGAGAAAGTCGCTGTATTTGTCACTCTGTCTCATGTAAGGGATAAACAACATGTTGGTTTATTTTACGACGCTTTATCACCTGGGATGGTTAGCTAGTATCTCATTGCACGTACATATATTTTAATGAAGGTGATAATGACAGCGAAATGAGTCCAGGATCCAGAGTCGAAAGTTACCCAGCATTTGTGCTTAATGGGTTGAGGGAAAACCCCGGAAATAACCTCACCCAGATAACTTGTCTGATTATGCAAATCTGGCTTTCAGGTATTAGCTCCCTGTAAAGCAGGTTTGAATAATTTCAAGGAAAAATAGTTCCAGGACCAGGTATCGATCTCGGGACACTTCACTTAGCAAACCTGCTTTACAGGGAGCTAATACCTGAAAGTCATATTTGCATAATACATTCGTTACTGGAGGTACGTTAACAGAAAGCCACAATTTAAGTCACACAGAATTTGTGTGCACTCAAAGTTAAGTTCTAGCGTCTTGTCAGCCCATTTGAGTTGTGTGGATATAAGGGAAAAATTGTGACGGTGTCGTGTATAGTTCCTGGGGTAGCTCAGTCGGGAGAGCATTCGTGCGCTGAGCGAAGGGTCCCGGGATCGATACCTGGTCCTGGAACAATTTTTCCTTGAAATTATTCAAACTTGTCTGATTGTCTCAACCAAGATTTGGACCAGAGTGCACTATTTTCACGGCCAGACATGCTTAAAATTTAACTGCTATCGAATATCACCGTCGTTAACCTGATCGTGTGATTCCGAATTCCAAATCTTTCAGTGAGGCGAACTGGTACTCTCCCTAGCGTTCGTATTCAATACCAAAGAACTCGTGACGTGCGAGAAGATGAAAACATTCTTGATGCAATAGTGCGTAGTCCACGTACTTACTAGTACAAGACGCTTAGATAGCCGGTTTAACGTTTCACAGTCCAAGGCTTGGAGAACTCTTCATGAGAACGGACTGTGTCGTTTTCATATGCAAGAAGTACAGCATTTAGGACCAGAAGATCGTGGCCAGCGTATGCAGTTCTGTAACTGGTTAAATGGGAATCTACAGCGGCACCGCTTCATAATGTTCAGTGATGAGTAAGGAGCGGATTTCTATGTAATTAAATATTATTTTTGCGTATAATAAAACACAACTAACAAAGTTAAAAATTCCGAGCATGAAGTTTCAAGTTTAAAACCCGAATTTTATTTCACATAAAAACATATATTTTCACAAAAAAATATGTAAACACATATTTTCAGGAAGTCTATTATAAACACATAAATCTTGGAGTTTTTTTAATTAAATAATTTTTTTACCAAAACTTTTAAACATTTTAAACCTAAATCAATTATATCACTCAGAGGTACGTCATCTTTTTAAGAATTCTTGGTTGTTTCGAGTTTCTAAGCGCTGTGTGGTGTATCCGTGATCCATTTTTGTAATAGTTTCGCCTCAAGTTCTGAGAACTGCTAGGCAGCATATCAGTGTTATTATTAGAGAATAAATTAACATGGACAAATAGGAGAGATCTTGCAACACATAATTAGAAATGTTTATTGTTGCTGAAGATGATTTCATTCCACGCTTTGTTTGTGAAACATAACAGATAAGAGCTCTAGTATGAACATTATTTAATTTAAACAAATCTCTCGCCTCTCGCTCATGTCTATCAAGTAAGGCAATATGTCTTGTTGTGATTCCCTGTTTTCGGGCTTTGTCAATCGATATCCTTCAAGATATACTGAAAGATGGTTGTTTAAAAAACGATTTGGCTTTCCTATTAGCAAATTTAAGCTTTTTGTGTGACACCATAAAAAACTCGAAACATCCAAAAACCTGTTCCTGAAACGGGGAGGTGCGTGCCGTGGAAATTAAACTAGACTCGCTACCAGGTTCAAAAGCACAATTACTATATGACAAATTCCAGAATGTGTTTGGGAAAAACAGTGGATATAAAAAAATGTGTAAATTTGCTCAAGTATTGGAGGGTGTGCCTGTAGGTGAAATTGACGGTGTTTGTGTTTGTGACATTCCTCTCTTTAAATATGCACGTCTGACGTCCTATGATGTGGAACGATCGTTTTCACAGTATAAGTCGTTGTTCAGAGATAATCGGCATGCATTTGTGTTAGAGAATTTGGAGATGGCCTTTGTTGTTCACTGCAATTCTCGGCCAACTACTAGCACTCAAGTGTGGTCGCTGAGTACTTAGTAACATTTTTTTTCCGAGTTGAGTACGATATTTTTGTCATATTTAAAAAAAATATATATTTTTTTTTTATTTTTAGAAAATATTTTCGTACTTTTTAGCACATAAAAAATAAATATATTTAATTTTTTAGCACATAAAAATTCGCTCCCTAGTGTTGAGGCACGTTAACGCTGGACGAAATCAACAATAAGCATAACTTACATGTCTGGGGAGATGATAATCCCTATGCTACGTTAGAATATAATTTTCAACTCCGAATCAGTCTCAATCATAGGCGCAGAGAGAACCGTTTCCTTGGAGGGGGGGGCAAGCAAAACTATGGAATCTCGATATAACGAGACTATGGGGGACATCATTTATCTCCTCCCCCGTTATAGCTTGACCGTGGTACAGTATATCGGAATATGATCATTTAATAAAGGTATTGTAAAATAAAGTAAAATTGTAACAAAATATGAGTATACAGACAATTTTAAATGGAAATATAAAAATTGGAAATTTATCTTTTGAAGAGGTGGAGAAGTTCAAATATCTTGGAGGAACAGTAACAAATATAAAGGATACTCGGGAGGAAATTAAACAGAGAATAAATATGGGAAATGCCTGTTATTATTCGGTTGAGAGAGCTTTTATCATCCAGTCTGCTGTCAAAAAATCTGAAAGTTAGAATTTATAAAACAGTTATATTACCGGTTGTTCTTTATGGTTGTGAAACTTGGACTCTCACTTTCAGAGAGGACCATAGGTTAAGGGTGTCTGAGAATAAGGTGCATAGGAAAATATTTGGGGCTAAGAGGGATGAAGTTACAGGAGAATGGAGAAAGGTACACAACACAGAACTGCAGGCATTGTATTCTTCATCTGACATAATTAGGAACATTAAATCCAGACGTTTGAGATGGGCAGGGCATGTAGCACGTATGGGCGAATCTAGAAATGCGTATAGAGTGTTAGCTGGGAGGCCGGAGGGAAAAAAAAACCTTTAGGGAGGCCGAGACGTAGCTGGGAAGATAATATTAAAATGGATTTGAGGGAGGTGGGATATGATGGTAGTGATTGGATTGATCTTACTCAGGATAGGGACTAATGGCGGGCTTATGTGAGGGCGGCAATGAACCTCCGGGTTCCTTAAAAGCCAGTAAGTAAGTTATTGTAAAATAAAGTAAAATTGTAACAAAATATGGGTATACAGACAATTTTACTTTTTTTTTCCTCTTGTACAGAACTGAGGGACTCGAAGACTTGCACTGCAGCCTGAGGTTTATTGTGCTTACCACTCCTATTTTGTGAATGATTGAGTAGTCGAACGGCCGCGCTCTTGTACAAGTACAGCACGCTACACCGTGAACTTAACCGGGCTATTGTATGATGATATGTGAATTAATTATGGCGAAACGAGTCTGAGATCTAACACCGTAAATTACCCAGCAATTATGCTTCAATTGGTGGAGGAAAAACACTAACCAAGTAACTTGTCCTAATCAGGATTTGAACCTGGGTCCGCTCGTTTCATGGCCAGACGTGCTTAGACTACCATTACTCCACAGCGGTGAACCATTTTACATTTACTTTATCTGTTTATTTAAAAAAGTAAGATATATGAAATGTAAATTCTAAATTCGTCTTTAAGTTTAAACATTGTACCGGGATCACTTTTCTTTTAAGTGCATTTTTATGCAGTATGTTATTCATATTTCTCCAAGCGGCTGCTTGAACACCTGCAGAGTTCTAACACATCAGTACAGGCTGTTACAAAAGAATATTACAGTGCTTCCATTCCTCAAATGAGGTAAAGGAATTATTATATATTCAGAAATTTAAAATAAATATTATAGTCCAGACACATGATCTGAAGACATTAATTCGTCAATTTAAGCACAGAAACTTTACCATAAACAAAAGCAAGAAAAATCTTTTTTATTTTTTATTTTAGTAGGTTATTTTACGACGCTTTATTAACATCTTAGGTTATTTAACGTCTGAATGAGATGAAGGTGATAATGCCGGTGAAATGAGTCCGGGGTCCAACACCGAAAGTTACCCAGCATTTGCTCATATTGGGTTGAGGGAAAACCCCGGAAAAAACCTCAACCAGGTAACTTGCCCCGACAGGGAATCGAACCCGGGCCACCTGGTTTCGCGGCTAGACGCGCTAACCGTTACTCCACAGGTGTGGACAAGAAAAATCTTTTGTATTCAATATTTTCTAACGTTAATCATGACCATTAACTGGAGCTATTGGAGCAATAGTAACAATAACAAATATAATAATTAAATGATTTCACCAATATAATCAAGAATTATTAAGAAGAAAAACATAGTTCGGCCAAGTTTGGAGGGGCAGTGCCTCCCCCATGCCCCACCATACCTCCCCTATGGTCTCAAATTGTGGTGTGGTATTCTGGATGACCAGCTGTTGGGGCCGTTCATTTTCCCCAACACTTAATTGGTGAGATGTGGCTTCACTTTTTACAAGATCAGTTACCACAGCTTCTTGAAGATGTTCCTCTGGCAAGAAGACGCCAATTGTACTTCCAACATGATGGTGCGTGGGCTCACTTCCAATGCGCAGTAACAGCTTACTTGGATTAGCAATTTCCACAGCGATGGGTTGGTCGTGAGGGACCTATCACCTGATCTCCTAGATTTAACACCCTTCGATTACCGCATCTAAGGGTGGATGAAAGACATCGTGTATCAGGTTAAGGTACAAACACTAAGAGTTGCTTCAACGCATTCTGGATGCCGCGGCGACAATAAGGAACAAACGTGTGAAGCTGCGAATTGATTGATTGATTAATTGATTGTTTATTCTATACATGGCCATATACAGTAGCGTGCAAATTAATCCGAACACGACATATTTTTACATTTTCTGTCATTGTTGGCCTCACAGCTGCTCATACCGCTTTAATTGACATCTGTAGTACGTGTAATTCCATTGTTGAAGGTCTATCATTTTTTTTATAATATGTGACATTTTGCCTGTCGTTTTGTACTTATAAGCATTTCAGTTGTGTTGAAGACTTAATACTGCAATCCTGTGTACATTCTGTCGTCTTCACAAATGGATACAACTCCACGAAAACGGTCTAAAATTATAACATTAGCAGAGCATTCTTCTATGACACAGAGGCAAATTGCTGCAGAATGTCACATCGGTTTGGCTACTGTTAATTCGATCATAAAACGATACAGGCAGACTGGATCCATCACACCCCAGAAAAAAGGAAACTGTGACCGGAAAAGGAAGACTTCACCTGCAGATGATCGTTTTAATTGTCAGGAAAAGTAAATTAAATCCTAGACTAACTGCTGTCGACTTAACCCTGAGTTAATGGCTACCACTGGGGCGAATATTCACGTCACAACAGTGCGGCGTAGGCTTTTGGAAGCTGGACGAAGGGCTCGTAAGCCTATTAAGAAACAACTGCTAACCCTTGTTATGTGCAAAGAACGCTTAATGTGGGCAAAATTATATCAACACTGGACAGTGAATGACTGGAAGAATGTACTTTTTTCCGATGAGTCTCATTTCGAGGTCCAAGGCCACCGTGTTTCTTACGTACGGAAAGGATCCGAAAAAGTAACAGCAGCTCATCTCCAACAAGCACGAAAAAACGCCCCTAAAGTAATGTTTTGGGGTTTTTTTACACATGAAGGGCCTGGAGCATTAATACCTATCAAGGGAATGATGAATTCTGACAAATATATTCACTTATTGGAAGCCAGAATCGTACCCCAGCTGCAAAAATCATTTCCGGATGGCAGAGGTGTGTTCCAACAAGACCTGGCACCATGCCATACGTCTCGAAAAACTACAGAATTCTTCAACAAGAAGGATATTCAGGTACTCCCCTGGCCAGGCAACTCACCTGACATCAACCCCATTGAGAACTTGTGGTCAATTTGCAAAAGAAGAATGCAAAAAATGGATTGTTCTACAAAGTAGAAGATGATTTCTGCCCTCATTGGTGTATGGTTTCGCGATGAAGAAATGAATAATATTTGTGGGAAATTAGTGGAATCCATGCCAAATCGTCTCAGAGCTGTTATTAGGAACAAGGGAGTTCACATAGATTACTGAGGTATGTCTTAGATCCTTTTTTTTATCCCGTTTGAGTGTTTTTGCATAAGTAATTACGTTGTTCGGATTAATTTGCACGCTACTGTACATGGATGTACACATCAATTAGATAATAAATAAAAAAAAAACAATAAAATTAAGGGGAGAGGATGGTATTTCTTAAAACTTTTTTCCTATTTAGTGTAAAATATTAATTTTTTATATGTAGAGAGCTCATAGCTGTAGCAACTGAACCAAAAATAAATATTTTGAAAAAAAAAATTATTTGGGGCCCAGATTTGAAAAAAAAATACCCAATACAGGAACTTACTAAAACCGATATATCTAAACAATTTTTAAATGTAGATTCATCCAGTTTTTTGCAATGTACTTGCAAAAGCATGCTCTACAAACTGTCTGTAACAGAATTTTGATATTAGTCCCTACGTTTGTAAAATAAACAATTAAAATTTAATAACACTTTTCTGATTTCTTTTCTTGCAAACAAACGGACGGAGTTTTAAAATGAAATCAATTAACGAAATTCTGTTACAGAGAGAAGTTTCCTAATAGTCTAAAGAATGTGTGTTCTAAATTTCATGCATGTATCTTTAATAGTTCAGAAGTTATATCCATATTTGTCTGGCAATGTAGCAAAAAAATGAAGTTACCGTAAACCGATAAAAGGGGGCGAGTGATTTAAAAACCCATAGTGCAGGAAGTTTAAAAATGGCGTTTAAACATCCGATAAGGGCACAAATACACACGAAATGTTATGCAATGCATTCCACACATATCAAAGAGTATTTTAAAGAAAAAAAATTTAATTCAATTTACCAGAAACAACAATAAAAGGGGGCGAGTGATTTAAAAATCCATAACGGAGGAAGTTTAAAAATGGCGTCTCAACATCTGATAAGTGCGCAAATGCCCACAAAATATTATGCTATGCATTCCACATATATCGCAGAGTATTTTAAAGTATTTCTTTTTTTAATTTACTCATTTTTTACCAAAAAATACCATTCTCTCCCCTTAAAAATAATACAGGTTAAAATACATTTAAAATAAATAATATAATCAAGTAGTATTGCATATATCATAACTTGTGATTTAAGAATTCTTTTACTGAATAAAACGTTTGATCAGTTAAAATCTGTTTAACTTTCACTTCCAATTTTGCATAAGGTAAACATTGTATCTGCAATGGTAATTTATTAAAAAGCACAATGCTACACGTGCGGTTCACACCAGTGCGGACCGTTGCCTAGAGATTCAGGGAGGCATTTCCGAAAATGTGATTTAAATCCACTGTACATGAAAGAGACTGATACATAAACGATCAATTGTTTATATTTTAATTATTTTTCCACTTTTGTTAGTGAAATCCTGAAATAAAGTTTTTTTTTGCTGTTTTAAAATAATTACCATAACTTCGTAATTATGAATGTGATCCCATTAATTTATTTACATTTTTAGTTCCAAATAACCTCAGGAATCACCTCCATAAACCGGGGCAGAACTTCATGAATCACCCAGTATAGCACAATCTATTTCTCAGCCAACACTGGTTTTTGCAACAGTCCGCTGTAATGACTTTAACGTAAGCAAATGTGATTAAAGTGCGGATTTTTCGATAAGGAACATAAAAGAGAGAGTCCTAGTCATATTGACCCAATATTAGTTCGCAGAAATATTGCTTTGACAGAATTATTTAACAAACAGCATACTATTCTAGCCAACCAACGCGTTTTGTGGACAACAAGAGCTTCGACAGTAATGGCGTAGTGAGTTTTCCATGAACGAATGAAAGAGGGAGTTAGTTTGTAAAGGTTTTACTTGTGTAATGGGTTGTCGGGTGGCTGAATGGCTAATTGCTCCCAATTCAGCGGCCGGCTGCGGGTGTGTTGACATAGCGCGCGCCAGCACCGCACTCACTTGTTACTAAACATGAGCGTCAAGTCCTTGGGTCCCCATGGAAACGGGGTAATAAATGTTTTCCAGTCACCAAAATTAAATAACAAACGTATATACTCTACACCACTTACATGTTTTCCCAACAAATTTACCTTGCTCCTGGCAGGCTGTCAATTCGAAATGGAGGTATAGGGACAACACTAACAACTACGGAATATTTTACATATTTGACAGACAAAACGACAGAAGAATCGAGTCACCGCGAAACCTCAACATCTGCTGATCAGGATCAGATTCTGGGCTCTTACTGTCTACACCAGTGATGTCAAAGCAAGCGCATTTTTCTGACCTTGACGTCGTGCGCGGGCAGCAAGCGCTAAGTATGGAAAGAGGAAGGCTTTGTATATGAAAAAGCAACCTGTTGGATTAAGAAAACAGTGGTGCACAAACTTCAAACGGAATGTGAAATTTTATGCCGTTATTTTTATATGGCTTCTTTCTGTTTAATATTATCTGTAAAACAAAAGTACTAACACTTATTTCTTAATATTGCACTTGTGGTTTAAATCTTAATAATATAATTATAGAGAGTTAAGAAGGAACATTCACTTAAATTCCATAGTAGTATAATATTATACTGTATTAAGTGGATGAAACACATTATTCATATAGAAAGTGATATTCCAAAGAAAGAGATTGAATATGATATGATAAGTTGGAATTTATATTGATGGTATCTTTAGCCTTACAAAAGTAATCAATAAACTAATCAAAACAATATTACAGTACAAAGCAAAGTTACCTAGGTACTGTATCTGTTTTAAGTGTAACTAATATTACATAACAAAACTCTTATCGCATTATGCTTTTAAGGTGATATTTGTGAGCAACTTCCTAATATCTGAATATTAAATTATTTTCTCGAAATGTGCTGAAGCTATAGAGCTGACATTTTTACAACACATGGGCACGTATCTTTTGGTTATGATGTAACAGTAGTTGCTTTATTAATTAATTTTCTTACAAACAATTTCCATGCCAACATTTTCAAAATGTTCAATACACTATCTTCAGTAATACGTATATACGGTATATTAGATTTACGAAAACATTCTGTAAGGCTACTAAATAAATAGGCCTATATCTGAAAATTTCACTTTTCTATACGAAAAGTTGAGAAAATATTTCTTTTGAATAAAAAAATCAAACTTGTGAAAAATGAGCATTACAATTAAAACTTACATTCTTATAATACACTTATACTTCTCAGGCAAATCTAAAAATTAACATGGATACAGTTTTAATAAGTTCTCTTCCCTTTATCTATTGAATCAGTGCTGGCCATCCCTGAATATAGCTCGACCAAGCGGCATATACCACCTCTTTCGTCTGTCTCTTTCCTTTCCGCTGTAAAGCGCTCAGGCTCTCCTGGGCTCTAAAGCGCGCGCTTGCTCCTGTGGGCATCAATTGACATGCCTGGTCTACACCAATACTATTCAAGGAAATAAAATTAACGTTTCTAGCAAAGTATGTGCCACTATATTTACATAGTATTACAGAACGTATTCCAAAAGTAAATATAATATCTCTACAATATTAGGTATTCCTAGATACAAATTCGATAAATGAAAAATTTACTTTTAAGTAATTATACCTACATGTATATATGTTGTCACTGCAAGCTAAAACTGTTTCGATACTCAATCATGTCCTGAATACAAAACTAATCCCAATCGATTGAAAATAAATATTTATTATTTAATAATTTGTCACCAATATAATATTTTAGGCAAATTAACAATGCTTTTAAAAGAATTACTGGGTTCTAAACATAGAGTAAAAATATTTAGCTCGACCGTAAACAACCTCGGAGACTATTTCGATTATTGTTGTTTAGTCAATTGTCCGAAGACAGGTCTGAATCTCACAAGTGACAACAACAAGGCATCAATTATGAGGCATCTAAGCCAATTTAATACAAAAACTATAATAACTATTATGACCATAAACACAGAGTGACACAAATTATGGTAAACAGCAGAGTTGCCACATCGTAGACAACATAGGGAGAAATGATGATAAACAAAAAATTGAACAACTAAAAATGAATAATAATAGAAGTATAACAATTTATGATTGTAACCTACCTACTTGCTCATGTAACGCTTTGAGTATATCCTCACAAGTTAAATATTTAGGCATTATTATTCACCAACATTTAAAATGGGACAAGCATATTTCCTTCCTGTGTAACAGATTGCGCAAAACAATGCACAAATTTTCCATTCTACGCTCTTATTTACCTGTTTATGTTCTGCGTACTGTGTACTTAGCTCTGTTTCAATCAATAATTGTGTATGGTATATTAGGTTGGGGAGGAATGGCAAAATCGACTCTCCATCCTTTAAATTTGCTCCAAAAAAAGAATTATAAAAATTTGTCTATTAAACCTTTTGATTACCCAACAAAATTAATTTCTCAGGAATTTGGTGTATCAAATCTAGAACATATTTTTAACAAATATTGCTGATTTACTTCCATAAAAACAACAATAAATTTAAATTTGATCCTCATGAATACCATACGAGACAAAACTACAGTTTCTTTCTAAATACTCCCAAATGCCACACAACTGCTGTTTTAAAACACAGCAGAAATTTTGGACCCAATATATATAATGAATTAATTAAGCTTATCCTGAGCTAAGTACACGTAACACATATAGATTTAAGAAACAAATCAGATTAATTATTTAATTGTTTAAGCTAACTGAGTTAAAAATTGATACTCTAATATTTATGTACTTTTGTATTTTCTATTTGTATATAGACCCTATTATTTCATGCAGTATGTATTTTACCATTTATTAATGTTACTGTGTTCTATGAACTCTCTTAATTTTGTGATATATTTTGTATAACTGATCTGAACTGCACCCGAGGACGAGCTTCTGCTCTTTCGGGCTGCAATGCCTAATATAGCTCAAGTGTAAAGTATGAAATAAATAAATTCAAATTCAAATTCAAAAAAACAAAAAGTTAAATTTTAAAACATGCAATACAACACTTGTCATAACGATAAATTAGTTTGGTAACTCGTCATGAGATAATTTTCTAACTTAGATTAAAAGATTTCAATGTTCGGCAGCCCTTGACTTCAGGCGGCAGAGAGTTCCAGTGACGAGAAGTAGCAACAGTGAAGGATGAGGAATACAGAGATGATGTGTGAAGTGGATTTCTAGCGTGTTATCGCGTTGTGACTGAGTATTAATGTAATGATAAAGACAAAGAATGTGTATTAAACGAGTATTACTGAAATTCTCCTAACGGCAAGTTGTACTCATTCGATAGCACTAGAATATAAGAGTGCTTTTCAGCTATTCCAGGAAAACTTAGAATTCCAATCAAAAAGTTTTTTTTTTTTTTTCAGAAATATTTGTTTATTTTTAGTGTATGACATAGATAAGGCTCTATATTTAAATATTCTAATGTTTTATTTTCAAAAGGAAGATATTTTACAAGTTTTATAGGCATTGAATTTAAGTCGTCTTGGCTAGGTAATAGGTACTTTTTGTTTCCCTGAAGTTTGCAGCACTTACTCATAGAGAAATCAGCTGTTAATGTATGTATGTTTTTCAAGGAGCTATTGTTGAGAAATATTTTGAGAGTCTACACTGTTAATTCCACAGCTCCAGGATCAAGGAACTTTGTACTCTGTACTATACTCCTTCTGCCATTTATTTTAAGTAGATTGCGTTAATAACACCTGCAGTAGCAATCTTACAGTTCAAGTGAATATTTTGACTTAGAAATGTTTCAGTTGTTTTGAAACTGGAAAAGTGTAGGACATTAACTCACCTGTAACATCCGTGACAAAATGTATGTAACATCCGTGACAAAATGTATGTAACATCCGTGACAAAATGTATGTAACATCCGTGACATGCAAGAAACAGCTATAAAGTATTTACTGATTATGTTTTTGTGAACTAGTTGAATGTCATGAGATTGTTATTGCTTTCACATGAACACTAGGAGAATGAATCTCTTTTCGCTTGAGGCAGAGACCAGAGTTTTACAATTTTTGTTACTAAGGTGTGAAGTGAGTTCACAAATCTTGTAACATCCGTGACGGAACATTTTCTTTATTTTCTGCAATAACAATGAATTTTATTCAGACAACTTTTTTTCTATAAAACAATATTCATCTTCTAAACTGATTCTACTAATAAAAGTTGACAAAAGTTATTTCATTTTCATTTGGAAATAGTAAAAATGTAACATCCGTGACAACTGGAATAACTGTTTTCCTTTTTATTTTGATTTTCACATCTATTTTCATATTTTAATTATTTTAAAATTATTTATATATAATTATTACTTATATGTTACAACATGTTAGTTGTAAAATGTTTTCAAGTTTACGTAATTTTTGCAAGAAATAAATTCAAATTAGAAAGATAGAGTTTCACATAAAGGAAGAAAGAAAATACATGTCACAAAATAATGCGTCTGCAATTGGAAACTAACATTACTTACTTACTTACTGGCTTTTAAGGAACCCGGAGGTTCATTGCTGCCCTCACACTGCTGTCCCTATCCTGAGCAAGATTAATCCACTATCTACCATCATATCCCACCTCCCTCAAATCCATTTTAATATTATCTTCCCATCTAAGTCTCGGCCTCCCCAAAGATCTTTTTCTCTCCGGCGTCCCAACTAACACTCTATATACATTTCTGGATTCGCCCATACGTGATACATGCCCAGCCCAACTCAAACGTCTGGATTTTATGTTCCTAATTATGTCAGGTGAAGGATACAATGCGTGCAGCTCTGCGTTGTGTAACTTTCTCCATTCTCCTGTAACTTCATCCCTCTTAGCCCCAAATATTTTTCTAAGAACCTTATTCTCAAACACCCTTAATCTCTGTTCCTCTCTCAAAGTGAGAGTCCAAGTTTCACAACCATACAGAATAACCGGTAATATAACTGTTTTATAAATTCTAACTTTCAGACTTTTTGAC
This sequence comes from Periplaneta americana, assembly GCF_040183065.1. Classification (NCBI taxonomy): domain Eukaryota; kingdom Metazoa; phylum Arthropoda; class Insecta; order Blattodea; family Blattidae; genus Periplaneta; species Periplaneta americana. The sequence goes on from NC_091133.1 coordinate 129,811,332, forward strand.
AGAAGATTACATGACAAAAGCTTCTCAACCGAATAATAACAGGCATTTCCCATATTTATTCTGCGTTTAATTTCCTCCCGAGTGTCATTTATATTTGTTACTCTTGCTCCAACATTATTTAGAAAATATAATACGTTTTCACAAAATTGTGTGCAAGCAATGCAGAGAGGTATTACAGTATTACGATCTTAAACAATAGTTTAGTGGCAATCTTTGTGTCAATTTGAACAGAGCATCTGTGCCAACATGTGAGTGGTGTTGCAATAATGTGAATGGCAGAGTGACAAAACATCCCTCAGTTGTTTGGGTGATGGAAGAGCCGCATTCTAATAGTGTCACATGTTTTAGCTGTTAGGTCATGTGTTTGTACGCTTGTTTAGGTCCGACATGAGGTTACGTTTCGGCCTCTATAAAAGATGAAACCAATTTGCCGGAGTGTTAGAGGCTCTGTGTTTTGGATGGATGGGTAGATACATCAGACGCCCTCTGTCCGGTGGACGGAGACAGATTTTGATGGGCAGGTCACGCTCTCCATTGCCTCATCCCCCCTAGGGACGAGGTTTCTCGTAGAAACCAATTCCAGGTCCGACTGTGGCTTCAAAGTCATTTTAAAAATTCTGCACCAGCAAGGGAAGTACACTGTCTTACGGCTCCGGTTCGTAGTGAAGTGGGCAATATTCAAGTTCCTTTGTCCTATATATACTTATCACTAACCTGCAGCAAACTCCGAACCGAGGTGTATATTGAATCTAGCTCACAATTTGCATAAACGCTCAAGTCCAATTAGATTGCTTGGAGACTATCACGAAACTAATAAGCTATTATTTCCGTCAGTATGTAATGATGCAGATTTTTTTCTGACTATTACACTCTTACTACGTCATACTACTTTTGACCAATAAAACGGTACGAAAGGACGTATTTCAACCAATCATGGCTGCTTATCGCACGATTTTATCGCGTCCCTAGCATTTGTTTAATTTTATCGCGTCCCTAGCATTTGTTTCTTTGTTTGCCAACATTTGAAACTGCGCTGGTCTGGACGTCAAAAAAAAAAAAAATATATATATATATATATATAATTACAAACCACTCCAGTCGATGCACAGCAGTTTCAAATATGACTCGCATTGGCATTCAAGAACAAGAATTAATAAAAATCACTGATCATACCTATGCATCTTCTGAAATCCGATTTACAAATAAATGAAGAGCACCCTTCGGAAATCCTGAATAAGTTGAATACACTATGTAGGCCTAAATCAACGAGTTCCACTTCTATTACGCACACGTCCAATATAACATCAATTGAACCACCAACCACATTCAAATTTGAAAATTGTACATTCAATAGTTATTCCTTTTAAAATTATTCATTCGGAAATCCTGAATAAGTTGAATACACCATGTAGGCCTAAATCAAAGAGTTCCACTTCTATTACGCACACGTCCAATATAACATCAATTGAACCACCAACCACATTCAAATTTGAAAATTGTACATTCAATAATAATTATTCCTTTTAAAATTATTCATGTTTATTTTTTATGTCATCGTCGTTAATTAAAACTTTTCTAACACTTGTGTATATTAGTTAGGTTATGTTATAGCTTCTGCTATATGATATTATGGATAGTCACGTATCAGAGATTGTTTAATATTAAGATTTATTGAAAATCATCTGTCAAGAGACGTTGATTACTGGGATTCGGATAATTGAAGTGGAATGTTGCATTTTAATAAAAATGAAACTGAATCAACAAAGCCTTCTTGACTAGTAACATTGCCATCGTGTATAATAGATCGAGAACTTTTCGACGAGAAGGCATTGCTCACTACTGACATCTAGCATGCATCTAGCGTAATATTTGTAATGTTGAGATGATACAATAATACATTTGAAGACAGTTGTATTTTCGTAAGTTAATTAATATTTTATTGTATTGGAGTACTTCGTTACTTCTAATCTTTATATACTTTCTTCTAATCGTGTAATAGTCAATTAAATCCCACTCGAGTTTTGATTTTCTCCAGATAAATCAAAACGTCTAGTGAGATTACTGTTGATAAAAAACTTGAGGAATTAATTATGCATTACATTATTAAGAATGAAAAATATTTGGGGCTAAGAGGGATGAAGTTACATGAGAATGGAGAAAGTTACACAACGCAGAACTTTACGCATTTTATTCTTCACCTGACATAATTAGGAACATTAAATCCAGACGTTTGAGATGGGCACGGAATGTAGCACGTATGGGCGAATCCAGAAATGCATATAGTGTTAGTTGGGAGGCCGGACGGAAAAATACCTTTGGGGAGGCCGAGACATAGATGGGAGGTTATTAAAATGGATTTGAGGGAGATGGGATATGATGATAGAGAGTGGATTAATCTTGCACAGGATAGGGATCAATGGCGGGCTTATGTGAGGGCGGCAATGAACCTCCGGGTTCCTTAAAAGCCAGTAAGTAAGTAAGTATTATTAAGAATGAACTAAACTAAGCGTAGTGCAGGACAAAAATGTAAGTTTGGTGAACATGATTTATATACAAGTTAATATATTTTTTTGAAATTTCAGTGTTATGTTTTTCTAGAAAACAACACTGTTGTTTTTTCACAACGTGAAGCACTAAGACTGCTAAGAAATTTGTAAATATGTTGAATTAATACCGGCTGTCAAGGGTAAGTGTTGAGACAGAGCGGCAGCCACATATCTCGTTCAACTCGCTGTTACCGAGTAAGATTTTTTGGCACGATATTTGCACAAATTTTTCTCATGCCCAGGCCTTCAGTTATAATGAGGTGAACAGTTTCCCGATTCATGTTCAATTCTTGTGCTGTCATTCTGGCTGTTAATCGCCTATCACTTCGTACAACTTCATGTATTTTTAGTAGGTTATTTTACGACGCTTTATCAACAGCTTAGGTTATTTAGCGTCTGAATGAGATGGTGATAATGCCGGTGAAATGAGTCGGGGGTCCAACACCGAAAGTTACCCAGCATTTGCTCATATTGGGTTGAGGAAAACCCCGGAAAAAAACCTCAACCAGGTAACTTGTCCCAACCGGGAATCGAACCCGGGCCATCTGGTTTCGCGGTTAGACGCGCTTACCGTTACTCCACAGATGTGGACAACTTCATGTATCCTGGCAATGTTGTCCGTGCAGTTTCATCTTCAACGTTGCTTCTGCCCTCGACAGACATCGAAAATCTCTTGACATCACTTCATTTCCAGAAGTCTGCCGTAGCTTTCCATACGTTGTCGCGGCATTTTCACCGAGTTACATACAAGCGCGATATTGTGCGATTTCATTGTATTCACGAGGAACAAACACACAACTACACTAATCAAAGTTACTCCACACTAATGACTTGCAGATTAGTACCAGTTGGAATTAAGGTGGAGGGAGGATCAAGGTCAAACATATGTCTGGTAGGGTTGCCTCATCATTGTCTGACCTCGTATATGAGAAATGGTTATTTTGATTTCTTAATAGTATAGGCTATTAGGATGCTCTTTAACACCTACCCCGTTCAATATGTACTTGAAGGAGTAAGTGAAAAAGTGTTTTCAGGACATGGGAGGGATAATAGTTGGAGGAAGAAGAATAAAGTGCATAAGATTTGCTGATATTGCGTTGTTAACAGAAGAGGAGACGATACTAAGGGATATGCTACTGGAGCTACATGACGGCTGTCAGCAGAAGATAAATGCAAGGAAGACAAAGACCATGATTATCGGAAGAAAAATAAAGAAGGTATACGTGCCAATTCTAAATGAGGCAGTAGAACAAGTGGACAGCTTCAAATACTCTTAGTGTGCTATGAGCTGCTGCCAGGAAGTTAAGGGGACACTCAACTTAAAAATTGGAGAAAAAGTGTCATAGAAATGAAAAATTAAATTTATACACTAATTTACGTTACAGAACTAAATCAATAAGCAGAATTCTTCCCCCATTCATTGAGAAGTCATAGTAAAATTCACAAAGCAAAAAAAAAAAATATATATATATAATTAAAAGTGATATTTAAATTAATGATTGATTAAAAATTGAAATATGTTTTATTTTGAAAAGTATTGGATCTAATGAGCTGAGATTTTGCATTTTATTTTCCATGTGCACATTAAACTTTTTTTCCAAATTTGAAAAAGATTGGTCCAATAGGGAAAAAGTTCCAAAATATAGTAGAGTGTCCCCTTAAAAGGAGGATAGCAATGGCAAAGAAAGTTTTCAATAGAAAAAGGAGCACCTTCTGCGGACCTATGGAAAAAGAACTAAGGAAGAGACTAGTGTAGTGGTTTGTGTGGAGTTTGGCATTTTTTTAAGTTGGTTATTTAACGATGCTGTATCAACTACTAGGTTATTTAGCGTCGATGAGATTGGTGATAGCGAGGTGGTATTCAGCGAGATGAGGCCGAGGATTCGCCATCGATTACCTGGCATTCACCTTACGGTTGGAGAAAACCTCGGAAAAAATCCAACCAGGTAACCAGCCCAAGCGGGGATCCAACCCGCACCCGAACGCAACTTCAGACCGGCAGGCAAGCGCCTTAACCGACTGAGTCACGCCTGTGGTGTTTGGCATTTTATATATATATATATATATATATATATATATATATATATATATACATATATATAGTGACAGCGACGTGAGATTCGAACTCACGACCAGCGTCCCGCAAGAGAGCAGACCGCGCGTGAGCCGACACAGGCTCCACGAAGCACTGAGGGACGGCGCGCGGCGGAGAGAAGAGAGGGGAAAGAGACCTACACGCGCGAGAGGAGGCTGCGCGCGCAGCTGCTACTTACGGAGTGAAGGAGAAACGGACCTTCCCGACTCTTCCAGAAGCCCGTCGAAGTGGAAAAATCGCGAATTCGAATTTTCTCGGTTACGTTGCTGTGGTTATAAATTACGGACGCGAAGGAGTGTGTGGGTGATTCATGATTAGTTCAGTGAGTAAGCCAGTGAACAGAGCAACCTAGCCAGTAATGTGTACCGGAGTTCGACTTGAGTGTGCGTTCGCAACTGTGCCAGCATCCGAAGGCCTGAGTTCGAGTGCAGTGGACCGCAGTTGGAGGGACCTAAGTTCGAGTGCAGTGGACCGCAGTTGGAGGGACCTGAGTTCGAGTACAGTGGACTGTCTCTGAAGGTCTGTGGTTCGAGATACTGTGAACTCGAGTGACTGAGCTAGAAGAACTGTGAACTGAGAACTGATAGTTCTGATTTGTAAATAGTGCTTTGTAAATATTAGTTAAGATTAACAGTTCATTGTTGTTCGTACTTGTCCAAGTAAATTGTCATTGTCGTCGGTGGAGTGCTATAACGAATACTGTGTTGAGTGAAAATCCAATTGTTGACGAGAACGTTTAAGGCGAATTGTAGAAAGGAATTATTGTTGGAAGAATAAAATCCTATTGTTGAGTTGAAAAAAATTCACAAAAAAATATATATACATACATTCACGTTCTGTAAATGAGTAGTTTAATATCAAAGACGGACATCTGTCGTATCCATAGTTTTGATCTAGAGGCAATTTTTTAATTCACAGTGTTCTTTGTAATATTTAACACAATTTATTTTATAAATATAGTGTTAGAGTTTGAGATTTATACTTCGAAGAGGTGGAAAAATTCAAATATCTTGGAGCAACAGTAACAAATATAAATGACACTCGGGAGGAAATTAAACGCGGAATAAATATGGGAAATGCCTGTTATTATTCGGTTGAGAAGCTTTTGTCATCTAGTCTGCTCTCAAAAAATCTGAAAGTTAGAATTTATAAAACAGTTATATTACCACTTGTTCTGTATGGCTGTGAAACTTGGACTCTCACTTTGAGAGAGGAACAGAGATTGAGGGTTTTTGAGAATAAGGTTCTTAGGAAAATATTTGGGGCTAAAAGGGATGAAGTTACAGGAGAATGGAGAAAGTTACACAACGCAGAGCTGCACGCATTGTATACTTCACCTGACATAATTAGGAAAATCCAGATGTTTGAGATGGGCAGGGCATGTAGCACGTATGGGCGAATCCAGAAATGCATATAGAGTATTAGTTCGGAGGCCAGAGGGGAAAAGACCTTTAGAGAGGCCGAGACGTAGATGGGAAGATAATATTAAAATGGACCTGAGGGAGGTGGGATATGATGATGGAGACTCTATTAATCTTGCTCAGGATAGGGACCAATGGCGGGCTTATATGAGGGCGGCAATGAACCTCCGGGTTCCTTGAAAGCCAGTGAGTAAGTAAGTGTTAGAGTTTGCATATGGTTTCACTATTACTGGAAAGAGCATAAAAAATTGTATAAAAACCACAGCTATCAAAATTTCGATTGAGGTCAAATGTCCGTCTTTGATATTAAGAATATTATATTATTTATTAACACGATGATATTAACTATAATTAGAGAAATACAGTTCTATATGTGTAATCGGTGAAGAAATCTTACGTAGGAACATAACTAAGAATATGAAAATGTTAACAAAGAAAGCTCATTATCTTAATGGTTAAACCTCTTAGCCTATAAGAAGCAAATAACAAGGTCAACTTTTTATATAGATCCGAAATGTAATTAAGGGAGATTTCGAAATTCGTATGCCCAAGTGGAAAGCGTGTTAAGTTAACATAAAGCAAAACATTAATAAATAAACAATCCCTATCTGAAGGTCACCCTGTATGGGCGTATTAATTCCCCAGCTGATAGCATCTTAACTACGAAACGTATCCAATATTCCACTCCGCGTCTAAGCACTGTTCACCACCCAAGTGGGACCCGGTGGGGTTCCAGCATCGTAAATTGTGGGTTTCTTCCAGACAACCGGCACGAGCAGCTTCTGAGCTCAGAATATACCCACTGCTTCTTCTTCTTCAGATTGTGATAATGATATCCTGCCACAGTTCACTTCTTCAGGCTCAATAACACTTACTTATGTTATATGGACTAAAAGGGTGGTTTTACGTATGGGTTGAGGTGTTTCCAAACGAATACTTGTAATACATTCGCCCTTGTAACTTACAACACTTCATTTCATATTATGTTCAATTTCCTTATTTTTATTTAAATAATAAAAAATGGGACACAAAGCATGGACCGGCATCAATGCTAGATTAGAACACCATCATACTTTTTTTTATTATCCAATTTAATAAACCCTATTTCACCCTGAGGTATATTATGTTGTCAAGGTTACAATTCAGATGAATTATGTACAAGAATGCACCTTAATGAAAGAATGGATCGTTTCATAAAGCCTCAAGGCATGTCTCTATATTTATATCTAATGGTTATAGAAAATATATATATATATATATATATATATATATATATATATACGAATTAAATACATTATTTAGTGAACACAATTGGCAATAATCAGGTATTACAAGAAATGGCTCAAAATTAGAAATCGAATGCCTAATTAAAATAAAAATTAAAACCAATAATACTATATTATAGTATGCGAAATTGAAGACTTACAGTTTCATTATAGTTGATTGGAACTAATACGATTTTTTCTCCCCCGGAATAATTTAACATGTTACAGTTTCACGAATATTCTATTCAAGAAGGAAATGAAATACTTATATAATTTGGAGTTGGTAAGTATATTGGTTAACGATTAGGTAAATGTATAATTTAAAGTGATCAGTAACAACTCAAGCTCGTATCTTTCATGGCAAAAGACTGGACAATCATATAATACATGTTTGACATCTTGAGATTCCTCCCCACAAATGCAAGTTTCATCGTCTTTAATATGGAATCTATTTAAGTATTCCCCGAATTTTCCGTGCCCAGTCAAAAACTGTGTCAGTGCGAAATTTGGCGTTATTACTTTACATTTATTACGATCATAGACCGTTGTAAAATACAGCTCTTATGTAAGAATTCCCTTATCACTATTAACCCATCTTTCGTTCCATTCTTGCATATAATGTTCTTTGGCTACATTTTTGATATATGATATCGGACATAAATTGTACGACAGTGGCACATCAGAGTTGGCTGCCATCTTTGCCAATTCATAGGCTCTCTCATTTCCAACTATCCCAGTATGCCCTCTGACCCAAGTTATACAAATATGGACGACACTTTTCATTATTAAAGTTCTTATCTCTGAGGCTATAATGTTAGTGTTATATTTATAATTAATTGATATTACTGCTGACTGCGAGCCACTGTGAACCAAGCGCTGTAACCAGACTGACTACACCTTTTGATTGCTTCTCGCAAAGCTAATAGTTCCGCCTGAAACACTGAGCACTCTGAGGACAGTCTGAAGATGGCTGAGGTGTGTTCGCTGTCGTTCCTGTAGGCAACAAACACCATCATGCTTAGGAAGGGCTGATCATATTAGGAAGTTTAAATGTTGAAAACAAAGAACGGACGTGGCAAAATTTTCCTTTGTTAACCGCACAATAGTAAACTGGAACAGCTTACCTGCGGCAATCTTTCAGGGTGGTCCTTTCAAAATCAATACATTTAAGGAAAGGTTGAGAAGATTAGACTGAAAATGTGACTGTAGATGCAGTGTAATTATCTAAGTTGTGTCATGTAATTAATTAAGTTGATATGTAATTAATTAAGATGATATGTAATTAAGTTGATTTGTAATTAATTAAGGTGACATGTAATTACTTAGATTGGTAATAGTTGAGTGAAATAAAAGTACTTATAAGTTAGGTTTACTTTTGCTTAATGTAGGCGTTATTATAGAACAGTTTTTATTTATTTATAGTTAGAAATAAATTTAGGTTTATTTTATTTCATTTTTCTTTTATTGCTGTTGTAATAGTATTATTGTATTATATATCACTGCCATCGGGTGTATACCCAATTGTAGTGTTAATAAATACATACATACACATACAAAATATTAATATGAAGATATTATGCTTAATTCAGAGTCCATTAATTAACACTCGACTTTATTCATGAAACAATCGGTACCATTCAGTCGATTGGTGAAATAATCATGGAGGGAAATTCAGATGCAGAAATTGATGTTCCACAAACTGTTCACATGGGAAGGGTGATAGTAAGAGGTAGAACAATAAATTGTATCAGATTTGCTGATGATATGGCGTTGTTAGCAGAAGAGGAGATGATACTAAGGGATATGCTACTGGAGCTAAATGACAGCTGTGAGCAGTATGGGATGAAGATAAGACGAAGACCATGGTCATAGGAAGAAAAGTAAAGAAGGTAAAATTGCAAATTCTAAATGAGGCAGTAGAGCAAGTGGACAGCTTCAAATACTTGGGGTGTAGCATAAGTAGCAACATGAGCTGCTGCAAAGAATATTATAGATTTATTAATTTGTCCTAAAGAATAATATCTGTAATTATTGACAATTAATATTCGAGGAGAAAAATTCGCACCGGACAAATTAATAAATCTATAATATTCTCATAGCTGCAGTGCATATATTTATACAGATTACTGTGCACGTAACTGCGGAATCCCGGCCAAACAAGTCACTCAGCTGAGTGCGCTCCTAGTATAATGGCAGTTGACATATACGTCAACATATATGCGTAACTTGGAGTCAGGCCACAAAGGGAAACATTGAAGGAGGAGGGTTCGGTCCAATGCTGTGGATTGAATTCGGCGTAGTTCAGTGGTCAGAGCGCTTGGTACATAGAACCAAGAACCCGGGTTCGATCCCCGGCGCCGGAGCGAATTTTTCTCCTCAAATATTAAATGCTCCAAGGAGGTCAGCAATGGTCAAGGAAGCTTTTAATAGGAAAAGAAGCTCTTCTGTGAACCTCTGTAAAACAAACAAAGAAAGAAAGAGACTACTGAAGTGCTTTGTATGTAGTGTGACATTATATGGAGCAGAAACATGGACATTACAACGAAGTGAAGAAAATCGACTAGAGACATTTGAAATGTGGATATGGAGAAGAATGGAGCGTGTGAAATGGACAGACAGAATGAGAAATGAAGGTGTGCTAAAAAGAGTGGGTGAAGAAAGAATGATGCTGAAACTGATATGGAAGAGAAAAAGAAATTAGTTGGGTCACTGGCTGAGAAGAAACTGTCTACTGAAGGATGCACTGGAAGGAATGGGAGAGAACTCTTCGGGGCAGAAGAAGATATCAGATGATAGACGACATTAAGATATATGGATCACATGCGGAGACTAAGAGGAAGGTAATAGGAAAGATTGGAGAATGCTGGGTTTACAGTGAAAGACCTGCTCTTGGGCAGAGCACTACGAATGAATGAACCCTTGTTGTAACCGACTTCTTGTGATATTATTATGTTAGCCTATATGTTTGATTTAACAAGTGAGTTATTTTGTGTCTGTATTTGTTGTATATTATGTTTTTGCTTTTCTTTGTATCATTGCTTAATATGTTAGAATAATTTCTATTATTTTCTATCTCAGCTTGTATCTTCAGTTGTTTTTTTTATATCATATTCTGTCACATGCAGACTGTTAATGTTATTACATGAGATTAATTATGTTGTAGTTGTACTTATTACATTTCTGGTGGTGTTGAAGAGAAGACGTGATAGCCTTAACTTCATCAAAATGAATAAATAAATAAATTAATTAAATAAATAAATATATGAATGAATGAATGAATGAATGAATGAATGAATGAATGAATGAATGAATGAATGAATGAATGAATAAGTAAATAAATAAAAAAAAATAAATAAAATTATATATAAATAAATTATGATACTCCTACATTTCGTAGAAATAACAGCTGTAATAGTATATCATGCAACGAGCCTATAATGGTAGTAATTAAGACGCGAGTATGTTTGTTTATGAAACGAGCGCAAGCGAGTTTCATAATTTTCATACGAGCGTCTTAATTACCATTATAGGCAAATTTCGTACGACTTTTTATGCTCGACCATATTTCTAACTTCAAATTATTCATAAGTATTCATGTTATGATTATGTAAGTGAGGAACGGAACTGACCTTGTAAATTGTAGATGTGCGCAGACGCGAAAGTATTGATTTTTTTCCGAGGAACGAATGTCATTGACCTTGATATAATCTAGAGAATAACATGAACATTAATTTTGATATAACCTGGAAACTGATTTAGAATTGAAAAACGAGATGACAAATTGAATTTATTTGAATATTATTTACAATTAACGCTAATTATTATAGTAACAGAACATAACCTTCTGCGACAGTATTGGATTTCCAGCCTCCGTGACTTTTCGCTAGTTGTCTTTCGATTGCATATCCGAGAATAATCGATACTTGCGCTTTTATAATGGTATAATAGTGATTTCTCATTGGCTGAACAACTGAAGTATAATGAATAGGTGTACTTTAATGAGGTGCATTAAAGGGCTACTACCAGGTGTATAATTAACTACATTTCGGCATGGTCGAGCATAAATCATATTATAAGCTATCAGTTGCACATCAGTCCTGTGTATTGCGTTGTTCGGTTGCAAATACTTTATCCTCCGAAAAGTAGATATACGAGTAGTTGTTACACGACCAGCGACGGCACGGGTGTCGGTTTTAGCGTCTAGGGGAAATTGACATTCAGAAAAAAGTCTGTGAAATGCTGGTTCACATTTCAGGCTTTGAGGCCGGGGGAGAGCAAGCAGATCTCCGGGGAACGAGAGAACCTTTTCTTTTGTGTTTACGCTCGGATTGAAGGAATAGGAGGAAGCGGACATTATATGGGTTGACTGGCTGGATCTGACATAGAAACCTCACCTTAAATGAAATATAGCGAGTGGGATGCTACGGCCGAGGAGCGAAATAAAAACAAGTGAGGTTAGGTCCCATTCTCCAAACTTACAGCTCTGGGACTTGACTAGCCAATAAGAATGCAGTCGAATTTAGCTACGAATAAAAACCAAGAATTTCACGAAGATGACACATACTTTCTTTTACGTTTCGCCACAAATCAGCTCTTTCTTCGTGTTTGTGAATATACCTGGGTTATCCATAAGCAACCTATACATAGTTTTGGTTTCTATGTAATTTTACTTATTAATTATAATTAATTTATTTATTTATTTATTTACAGACGTGGACAAATTATTAACAAAATTGACGATTTTTATGATAATTCTGTTTACAAAATTTGACTTTTCAATTTCGACTACCGTACAGTTGACAATTTTGCATATTTCTATCATTACAGTATACAGAAATATGCAAAAATTTCAACTGTAGTTCAAATTAAAGAGTTAAATTTTGTAAAAATATATAATAAAAATCTTCAATTTTGCTAATAATTTGTAAATTAACAAAAATGTCAACTACAGTCTAAATTGAAGAGTCTAATTTTGTAAAACTATAAAATAAAAATCTTCAGTTTTGCTAATAATTTGGAAATATCCAAAATGTCAACTGTATTCCAAATTGAAGAATCGAATTTTGTAAAAATATATAATAAAAATCTTCAGTTTTGCTAATAATTTGTAAATACGAAAAAATATCAAATGTAGTCCAAATTGAAGAGTTAAATTTTCTAAAAATGTACAATACAAATCTTCAATTTTGCTAATAATTTGGAAATACGTAAAAATGTCAACTGTAGTCTAAATTGAAGAATCATATTTTGTAAAAATATATATAAAAAAATCTTCAATTTTGCTAATAATTTGTCAACGTCTGTATTTTTATTGTCATCAACATTTATAACAGTTCTAGTATGTCACCACATTTCTGTAGGTATAGGCTATGTGTTCCTCCATAACTTTCTATTAGCTACATTTTCCTACAATTAATATGAAATCCTGACAGTCTGTGGGATAAACATATTTCTTTGTAAATACTTTGAAACTAATAACATATTTTCTAAATCTCAATATGGATTCAGATCTAATTCTAATACAACCAAAGCTGTTACTAGTTTTATTAGTTATAATTTAGAAGATCTTGAGGACCATAAATTTAGTTCTGCTACATTTTTGTGATTTAAATAACGCTTTTGACTGTGTTTCGCATGAGGTTATATTAGAAAAATTACAATATTATGGTATTAGAGGTAATGAATTAAAATTACTTGTGTCTTATTTTAGTAACCGTCAGCAGTGTATCTTCATTGATGGCAGTAAATCTAAGCTCATGAATGTAAAATATGGTGTGCCTCAAGGATCAATGTTGGGTCCTATCTTATTTTTAATAATGGTTAATGATTTGATGTGTAATGTCTATGCTTATCCTGTGGTATTCGCTGATGACGCCACTTTCTGGACAAGTCATAGTGATATTAATGAATTGAAAATTCTTAGTAATTCCGTTTTTAATACAGCCAAGAAATGGTTTAGTTCTAATAAATTTCTTTTAAATGAAAGTAAAACTGCATCTTTGTTGTTTAGTAGTACAGTCATGGAAAATAATAATTTAAAACTTCTAGGTATTACTTGGACAGCACACTTACTTGGGCAGACCATGTTGATTCTGTTTGTAAAAAATTGTCAAGAGTAATAATTCTTCTGCGAAATTTGAAAATGTATGTTCCGAAGAATAACATTACAGTTGTCTATTTTTCTTATTTTCATAGTATACTTTCTTATGGACTACTTTTATGGGGTAATAGTTCTCATACTAATAAGGTATTTATGTTACAAAAAAAGCTATTAGAATTATAACTAATTCATCAATGAAGGCACACTGCAGACCGTTATTTGTAAATGAAAAAATTATGACTGTAACATCACTGTATATTTATCAAGCCCTAAATTTCGTCAAAGAAAATTCACAAATGTTGATACATAGGAATGATGTTCATATATACAACACCAGAAACCGTGACCTTTTTGACAACCTAAGTGTAGTCTAACTAAAACAATGAATAATTATTTTATTATGTCTTTAAAAATAGCAAATAAATTTCCGAGATATCTTTTTAATCTGGAAAGGAAGTCTTTTAACAGACTTGTCTCTGGTTGGTTAATCAACAAACCATTTTATGAAATTAATGAGTTTTTTAATGTCAACGTTGTTGAGAGTTTTTTAATTAATTTTATCGTTTTGTTGTTTGTCTTTTATTATTGACTTTGTCAATTGCACTATGTTGTGTGCTCTGACTGTATAACACTGAATATACTGAATATACAGACTTCGTAAAACAATTAATAAATTTGTAATTCTTCGCTGTCACATCCCTACAAATATTCTGCGATTAGTTTACTCAGGTTTGGTTCAATCTGTCATCCAGTATTGTATAAGTATCGGATGGAAGGAGCAACAGAATTTACATTTTCTCCACTCATATTGATTCAAAAGCGGATAACTAAAATTTGCTTAAGCAAGTCAACTGATAATCCAACAAAATGGATTTATTCCAATTCTAATGTTTTTTTTTTAAATTGAACAAATATATAACAATATACATTTATTAAGATATTATCATAAAAATCGTCTGAAATATAAAGAAAAACATGTTTATCCTACCAGAAGAAATTTGACATGTTCTTTAGTTGAACCTAAATGTCACACAACCACTGGAATAAATCACAGCCAGAGTTACGGGCCAAGATTATACAACTCTATTTTCATAATAAATCCTGAGTTTAATAAATTTAAGAAATAAATGTGCCTTTTTCCTTTTTCTTAATTTCAATATATTATTTATTCACCCCATGTTATATTCTGCTGATTCGAGTCCACATGGGGGAAGAAATTTTCTCATGAAATTTTGGCCAGTGTATGGAACCAGTGCCAATCCAGTATCGTAATGCACTTGTGGAGCTACAATAGGTAGCGAAATTCGGTTGCGAAAGCCCGCTACAACGGCTGGGCAGATCATCGTGCTAATGACACGATACCTCCATTCTGGTTGGATGATCGTTCACCTCTGCTTCGGTATGTAAACGTGAGGCCAGCAGCCGGCTGGTCGGTCTGGGCCCTTTAAGAGCCGTGGCGCCACGAATTATGATGATTATTATTATTATTATTATTATTATTATTATTATTATTATTATTATTATTGTTGCTTATATTCTGCTCCTGACTTGATTATCTACTTTTATCTTCGTAATTATCCCTGTTTTGTAATTATTGTATTGGTTTTGTAATTACTTTGAAACTTTGTTATGTTCTTTAGTACAAAATACTTATTTATAGGAAACGCCCACGAACACGAGCTTGCTGAAACAGATGTGCACTACATCGGTAATATGCATTCATTTTATATTGTATGTAGCAATAAATACTAAACAGTAAATAATAACTCCATTAATCCCGATATTAACTTAACTCCAAACAGTCCGTTTCTCTTTACTTACTTACTTACAAATGGTTTTAAGGAACCCGGAGGTTCATTGCCGCCCTCACATAAGCCCGTCATTGGTCCCTATCCTGCGCAAGATTAAACTAGTTCCTACCATCATATCCCACCTCCCTCAAATTATTATCCTCCCATCTACGTCTCGGCCTCCCCAAAGGTCTTTTTCCCTCCGGTCTCCCAACTAACACTCTATATGCATTTCTGGATTCGCCCATACGTGCTACATGCCCTACCCATCTCAAACGTCTGGATTTAATGTTCCTAATTATGTCAGGTGAAGAATACAATGCGTGCAGTTCTGTGTTGTGTAACTTTCTCCATTCTCCTGTAACTTCATCCCTCTTAGCCCCAAATATTTTCCTAAGAACCTTATTCTCAAACACCCTTAATCTGTTCCTCTCTCAAAGTGAGAGTCCAAGTTTCATATCCATATAGAACAACCGGTAATATAACTGTTTTATAAATTCTAACTTTCTATCCGTTTCTCTTTACTCATCTTAATTATCCACCATCTTTTATTTCATCTCTCAGATGCCACTCCACTCACATTCCTTACATAAGTTTATTTATAATTATGATCTTCCTACATCTCATCTTACTCGTCCTACATTATCCTTTTCCATTTTATACGTTTGAAGTCTTTGTAACACTATACTATTTTTCATACGTAACTATTAGAAGATATTGAATATTTATACATGGACGATGAAGCCAAAGAAATGCGATTAGTAGTACGTATTCAATTTTCTGCTTTTATCGAAAAAAATCCAGGTACAGTAAATTTTTTGTTTTATGTATGCGGCACATTTTTACCTCAATGGAATATTATAAAACAAAACCCGAAAATATTGAGATCAGAAAATGCAAACGATGAGAATTGGGTATGGTTACGATGAGTGATGATTAGGTGGAAATACGCATGCGCAGCCAGACATCTTTCTGCATGCCTACATCTGTAGTTGCTAAAAATAGTCCTGTAGCGTTTTGTATAACTAAACATAGTCCTAATAAAGAACCAAAGTTTCATCATTTTCTGATATTGGATGGTGTTGGTAAATCAATTAGAGTATTATTGGCAATTTTAAATAAAGGATGTCTAATTCGTAAGATGGGTTTATTCATTAATCTATTTGTCGTAGTGGTCCTTGTGAAATATTTGTAATTTTTATAATTTAAAAGCAAATAAACAAGCACGAATAAAACCCATTAAATTAATTATAAAACAAAAATGGGACCTAAATAAAAAACTAAAGATAATATATGATAAAAAAGTAAAAGCCGAATTTCTCCATACATTTCAACCGCATGTTGTGTACATTTTCTACTACACTTCAGTAACAGTTCAATTTTTTTAAGTTAAAGTTGGTAAGACTAGCTTAAATTAAACAATCAGCTTCATACACCTTAAATCTCCAGGGAAACAAATCTTGAACTTCGCTGGAGGGTGGGAATTTTCTTTTCTTGTCCACCCCCTCAATTCGTCGCTGAGTTCGAAAGTTTGAAAATCCTTTATGTAAACGAAGTTGTTAACAGAGTAGGCTACGTCCATTGTCACACGAGAACAAAGTTTATTTAATTCTATACAATTATAATTGATTTAAGTGTGCTAAAGCAGCGAGAGCAGAAAGTAGGTCAAGATTGTACGATAATATCACACATGACAGCACAAACCCCTGAAGTATCACTGCCTCGAGCAATCCTTCCCTTGTATACATAGTATTGCTAGTGCTAGCTTTGCGTGACTGCAGGGTCCACATCAGCAGCTAGGGGCGGGGTGGAGGGTGGCTTGATAAACGACCGTCTCCTTAGATTCACATGTTCATTCTTCTCCCCACCTCGCCCGCCCCCAAAGCTCAATCTTACTCCAGTGCAACTATTTACTGTGCAAGTTCGCAAATGAATTTTCTATAAAACCAAGGCCACAGCGAAGTTTTTAAGTACCTTTGCTTCTACAGGGACATCGTTTTATTTTTACTAACATTTTTAATATTTATTTGTCTAATGACTAGTACATGATATTTACTATCATAGACTGAGGGAAAAACAAGAAAGTGGTGAACAAAACTACGGATTAAGTAATTAAAAACATTCGGACTCTGGCTTCCCAGTAGCGGTCGACTTCCTTGGAGGATTTCAGAGCAGGGCATTTTGCAAGATGTTGTCTATCCATGTCTTCCTGTTGATGGCACAAAATGCAGGATGCTGATGGAAGGATGCCAAGACGATTGAGGTGTTTACCCAGGATGTCATGTTCAGTGTTAAGACGAAAGCTTGCAACTACCAGTCTTCTGGGTTCAGCAGGTATATCCTTCAGTAATTTCCTACGTTGTTTCGAAATGTTTATGTCCAGTTCTTGTTGGTGATTATTTTTTTGTAGTTGCTTGATATATTGTTTTACTGAGATAAATGACAAAGGTTTCCGTGGGTTTATTTTGAGATTGGCACCCTTCTTAGGTAATGTGTCAGCCTGTTCATTCCCATGTAGATTACAATGTCCTGGGATCCACAACTGTTTTGCCACGTTCTATTAAATTTGCAAGTATTTTTTGACAATTATTGATTTGTTCTGTGTAGGGATGGTCAGTTTTATTTATGGACAAAATGGCTGCTTTTGAGTCTGAGAGGATGACGCCGTTTGTGAATTTATCAATATGGAATAAAAGTTGATTTAAGGCAACATGTATAACTTCAATTTCTCCATCATAGGCAGATAGATTATAACCAACTGGAAGATAGAAGCAAAACAGATTACTAAAAATACCAAATATTAACCTGGCTATACCTCTGGATCAACGCCGTTTGCTACTCCCTTCCACAACTGGAGTTCGACGATACTGGCGTTATATACAAGCAAATCAATTTACTAGGTATAGGAGGGAAGAAAAGCAGTTCATCCATTTACGTAAACTAGGAAATATCGCTATTTTGAGTTTGATAATTTTTATTAGGTTTTTGTTTAATCAAAATACAGTACTGTATTAACATTAAGTGTTTTTACTCACGAACTGAGCTGTTCATGTGGACGTATTCATTATGCAGTGTATATTATACTATCTACAGCACATTAGCGTACAATATAGAGAATGAAGTTAAATTGAAAAATAATCATAATATGGATATTTAAACACATTTTTTAAAATGGTGGCCGTTAATTTCGATACAGGCTTCAGTTCTAATGTGCATATTATCGCATTATAATCCCAATTACCAGTTTCGTCCTTCTTACTAGTAACCCATGTTTTTATTTTTTTATTTTTTTTTGGGTTATTTTACGACGCTGTATCAACATCTAGGTTATTTAGCGTCTGAATGATATGAAGGTGATAATGCCGGTGAAATGAGTCCGGGGTCCAACACCGAAAGTTACCCAGCATTTGCTCGTATTAGGTTGAGGGAAAACCCCGGAAAAAACCTGAACCAGGTAACTTGTCCCGACCGGGATTCGAACCCGGGCCACCCCATTTCGCGGCCAGACGCGCTCACCGTTACTCCACAGGTGTGGACTAGTAACTCATGTTGAAATAATTCTGTACCCACTCTATAAAAGAGTACCTTACGTACTGTAAATTCAGTCTTCACTTCTGCCCGACCCGCACAGATAAAATTACTCACACATGTTATCTACTGTCCGTCCTATGTCGTAGGGTCGTAGAAAGAGGGGAAATCACGTGACAGTTAATTAGTTAACGAGGCCCATTTACTTAAGTTATTTTAAACAGTTGTATAATATTACTTAGACGTCCAGTTCCTAACAGAAATTAATATTATCAGAAAAGAGCTAAGACAGCCCAGCCACTAGCTGGTGTATAAAAGCTGGTGGGGGAAACCGGAATACGACGTAGGCAAATGGACGACAGTACCTGTGTGAAAATGATTCAATATTGAAAGCTCTTTCGTCACTGGAAAACGCGAACATATTTTTGGAACGTATTGTTTACTATGACCGTAAGGCAACTATGACTGTATATGCGATCTTGGATCTGTGTGGAGGACGGTTGAACTTCATTTGTAGAAGGGGTGGGAGTGAAGTACATTCAAAAACTCAGGTACAATAAAAACTGAAGTAAAAATAAAATGATGTCCCTGTATATATCGAGGGTTACGTTGTGATTGCCTGTTCCGGCTTCACCATATTGTTCTCGTACTCCCTACGTCATCTATATAATTTGAATGAATGGTTTAATACCATTGAGCAAAATGTTAACTTATTTAGCTTAAGAGACTTGGAAATAGAAGATTTTTCCACTACCAAGTTCGAAAGTACGCTATTATTTAATTATTTCAAGAGTGCAAAGTTTGTCATTTTCATATTCTCAAAGTAATTAAGTAACTATTCAATTCAATTCAATTTATTTGGCCATTAGACATACAGTTTTAGGCTTCGTCAGAATACATTGAAAAACATATAAATACATTTTTAAAAAACACTAATAAAAGAAACAGTAAAATTTAAATAACACAATGAAAACATGAAATAATTTGAAACTTTTAAATTGAAGAAAACTAACTAAATTGCAATTAAACTTATTTATTAAAATACAATTTCATACAAATTTGTGTTGAAAAACTCAGCAACAGAATAAAAAGGATTATTTGATAACCAATTGTAAAATCTAGTTTTGAAGCTATACATTGGTAATTTATAATATTGACTTAGGAGCTTATTATACAATTTCATCCCCATAATTAAAAAGTCTGTGTTGCTCTTGTATAATCTACAATATGGAATATTAATTTGTTCACTATTTCTAATTTCATGATCATGTATATTGGCCATTAATGAGTAATTGTCGATATTTTGTCGAGTGTAAAGTACTAGATCACATATATATATAGACACACACACACATACAAATTTATGATTGTTAAAATCCGTGATTGAAAAGTGGCCGACAATGTTCCAGATAGTTTGATTTACATAAAATTCTAATGGCTTTCTTTTGTAAAATCAAGACGCTTTCAATTTTGGTTCCATTTCCCCAGAAAATTAATTAGGGCATATCGGATTATCGACTGAAAGAAAGAAAAGTAGGCACATTGGTTTTATTTCTCAAACAAATTTGATATTTTTTTGGAAGTTATTGTTATTTTTATCACATGAAAATTTGAAATTGTTCATATATGCATTTCGGTGCTGGATCCCGGACTCATTTCACCAGCATTATCACCTTCATCTCATTCAGACGCTAAATAACCTAAGCTGTTGATAAAGCGTCGTAAAATAACCTACTAAAATAAAATAAAAAATTAATATATGCATTTAAATATGTAATATAATATAATTATAAACATTTGAAAGGGAAAACCCTCAAAATATGCGTTAATGCAAAATAAAGTTAGCTGCATTCGTATGTAAATATCATGATCGGCAAAGATCCACTTTTAATTCTCCATATCCCAAATCAATAAAAACATGCAATAAAACTGCATGAAGTTACGCGGTCTAGAGGTCACCATATAGACTATGCCTGCTATTCCGTTTGTAATCTTACCACAAACACTTGGACGCGCCATTTATCCGTCTCCCAGACTCTGCGCCGCACAGTTTGAGAACCCACCGGGTTATATGCAGTTCAACATTTTGACCTTTACGTTTATTCTGTGTTGCGTACCTACAACAGAGCACCCTGACGGCTCAGAGGTTTGATGAACTTCGTGGCGCAACAATGCAGCGATGTGCAACTGTTCCAATGTAGCGCACATGCGCAAAGCGAAGTAAACATCTGTCACTATTGTCAGCCTGCAGCGACTAGAGACAGGAAGAGGTGCGTTCACAAATTTATCTGAAAAGTTTTTGAAAGGAAACAACTGAGAAGAGAGAATTACAACGAAGCAGGTTTGAAACACGCGATCACGATCTGTCTTGTCTGCCGAGGACGTCCATGTTCCTGACGATGTTTAAGACTGTCCTCCGACGTCACCATTTGGACAAACGGTAGGGATACCATCTTATGAGCTAACCACACCACGGTTCCAACTCAAGGCAAAGAAAGCACGGCATTTGGAGATAGATATCTTCAATATTCGTACTTATTGAGTTACTTATGCTGTATTTCAATCTATAGATCTATATTTTACTTTCTTGTACCTATTCTGGTATTGTTTTCAATTTGTAATTTCTCAACTTTCTTATTATTTTGTAATACCAGTATGTTAGTGTTTTGTTGTTAAATTTCGCTGCTTCTCGGCCTTAACTCACACAGTATGAATGAAAGAATGAACGAACGAATGAATGAACGAACGAATGAATTAGAGAATAAATCAGTGAATAAATAAATAACTAAATACACTCTTAACCTCTGTTCCTCTCTCAGAGAGTCCTAGTTTCAAAACTATACAGAACAACCAGTAATAACCAATAACTGTTTCATTAAATTCTAACTTTCAGTTTTTTGACAGCAGACTGGACGAAAAAAGCTTATCAACCGAATAATAACACGCATTTCCCATATTTATTCTGCGTTTATTTTCCTCCGGAGTGTCATTTATATTTGTTACTGTTGCTCCCAGGTATTTGAATTTTTCCACCTTTTCACAGAATAAATCTCTAATTTTTGCATTTCCATTTCATACAATATTCTGGTCACGAGACATAATCATATACTTTGTCTTTTCGGAATTTCCTTCCAAATCTATCGCTTTACTTGCTTCAAGTAAAATTCCCGTGTTTTCCCTAATCGTTTGTGGATTTTCTCCTAACATATTCACGTCATCCGCATAGACAAGCAGCTGATGTAATCCGTTCAATTCCAAACCCTCTCTGTTATCCTGGACTTTCCTAATGGCATACTCTAGAGTAAAGTTAAAAAGTAAAGGTGATAGTGCATGTCCTTTCTTTAGCCAACAGTGAATTGGAAACGCATCTCATACAATCTGGCCTATACAGACTCTGCTGTACGTTTCACTAAGACACATTTTAATTAATCGAACTAGTTTCTTGGGAATACCAAATTCAATAAGAATATTATATAAAACTTCTCTCTTAACCGAGTCATTCGCCTTTTTGAAATCTATGAATAACTGATGCACTGTACCCTTATACCCCCCTTTTTCTCCAATATCTGTCGAATACAAAAAATCTGATCAATAGTCGATCTATTACACCTAAAGCCACACTGATGATCCCCAATAATTTCATCTACATATTGAGTTAATCTTCTCAAAAGGATATTCGACAACATTTTGTACGACGTCAACAAAAGTGATATTCCTCGAAAGTTACTACAGTTAGTCTTGTCCCCCTTCTCAAAAATATGTACGACAATACTTGATCTATTACGCTTAAAACCGCACTGATGATCCCCAATAATTTAATCTCCAAATATGTTAATCTTCTCAAAAGAATGTTGGAAAAAATTTTGTATTTCTCGAAAGTTACTACAGTTGATCTTTACCCCCTTCTTAAAAATGGGTACAATTATGGACTCCTTCCATTGTTCTGGTACAATTTCCTTTTCCCAAATAGCAAGTACGAGCTCATAAATTTCGCTAGATAATGAACTTCCACCCTCTTGTATTAATTCTGCTGGAATTTGATCGATACCTGGATACATACTTTTACAAATTTTATATCGCAATTTCGACTTCAGAAAGTATAAGTTCGCGTATAAATGGCTCAGCAGTTTGTACCTGTATGAAATTCGTCCCGATCATTTTCATTTGCCTATGTATATTTTGTAGTTGCCCAAAATAGTTTTTCCATCTGTTCAGGACTGAATGAGTGTCCGCAAGCAAGTCTCCATTCTTATCTTTGATCACGTTTACTGTTTTCAGTTTTTAAATTCCTTTATGTCCTTATATAAATCTCTGATCTTTTTGTTTTTACTATTTATTTCTACCTCATTCAGTTTTTCCGTCAAGTAATCTATCTTTTTATTCCTAAGTGTACGACTTGCTTCCCGTTTTTTATCTCTATTCGCCTCAACTGGATCCTGTAAGAATTTCAATAATTTTGCCTGCTTTCTTCTTTCTACTACCATACAACAATCATCATTAAGTAAATAAATAAATAAATAAATAAATAAATAAATAAAATAAGAAATAAAGTAAATAAGTAAATAAATAAACAAATAAGTACATAAATAAATAAAAATACATAAATAAGCAAATAAATAAATAAATAATATTTTTTGGTTCCTAAACATGATTTTCGACAAAGAAGATAAACTATATCAATCAGCGCAGCCTATATAAAATTTAAAGTTGGCCTAAGAAGTAGGTCTGCGGTCAGAGTCTGAGAGAGAAACAAACCAGTATCAAAAATACGAGACGTAATGCTGACGACGTTTAGGTAAAAGAGCTTATCCCACAAAAGAATTTTTTTCTCAGAAACAGCTATAATTAAATTTTAACACATTACTATTAGTTACTTTATATGAACGCATATAAACAGTACTGTCAAAAGACAAATCTCCACGTTTTGTAATTAAATTTTAACTATTTCACTATTTACAGCAAACTGAAGACATTTAAAAAATGAGGGCTAAGCCCTTTTACCTAAACACAGTCGATGTATATACAGACTTGAAACGTAGGACTTTTTCTTCCGTGTAATATAAACATACCCATAAAAGATACACTACAGATACTAGAACAAATGCTCAAAAACAGCAACACACCACTAGAACACATTAAAGTAATCATCCACACCACAGATATCATCACAAAACAAAACTACTTCACATACAATAACAAATATTACACTCAAACCGAAGGCCTACCCATGGAATCACCCATTTCTAGCATACTAGCAGAAATATTCATACACCATATAGAACAGACATACATACTAAACAAAGACAACAACAAACACGCAGACAATATCATATATTGGCATAGATACGTAGATAACATACTAATACTATACAAAGGAAACAAAAGACAGATCCAAAATCTGCGTCAACATATATACAAAATACACCCAAAGCTACACTACACATTAGAAATTGAAAACAACAAATCCATAAATTTTCTAGATATCACAATAACAAAAGTAGACAACAAACACACATTCAAAATATACAGAAAACCCACAACAACAACACACATACACAACACATCCAACCACCCCACACAACACAAACAAGCTGCATATCGAACAATGGTACACAGACTACTCAACATACCAATGAACCAACAGGATTACAACGAAGAGCTAAACACAATCAAATACATAGCACAAGAAAACGGATACAACCCTAACATAATAGACAACATAATATGTAAGACAAAACATAAGAATACAATACAAACACAAAAAAATACATCACACTAACATACGAAAACAAAAACACACACAAGATTGCAACCTCATTCGACAAATTAAATTACAACATCGCATACAGAACAAATAACACTCTACAAAAACATCTCAACACAGAAACAACACAAACAAACAAATACAACCACACAGGCGTATACAAACTCAAATGTAACACCTGTAACAACTTCTACATAAGACAGATAGGCATATCGTTTCAAACACGTTACAAAGAACACATCACAGCCATTAGAAAATTACAAAACACCTCCACATATGCAGAAGACATCACAAATGTTAACCACACCGACAGAGACATCAACACAGACATGGAAATACTGCACATTCAACCAAAAAGCCAGAAACTAAACACATTAGATCATTATGAAATATACAGACACACGAAAACACACCCAACGAAATTCTCAACACACAACTCAATTTCAGAATACACACACTCTTTGACTCTACACTATACCACACGAACACACCTTCATAGGAAACAAAACAAGTGGCGCCAAGACCAACAACGACCAGTTCTGAAGATGATCCATAAATAGGTCGAAACATGTAAACGAGGTACGTTAGAATTTAACACAAGAAAGTCTTATCATACATATTCCGAAGTGATACAGTGTTAAAAGTTGTGTAATCAAGATGTATAAACATTTCGCCTTACTCGTAGCGTAAATAGAAGAAGAGGTCATTTATAGGTAGTAGCAGCAGCATCAGCAGCAGCAGCAGCAGCAGCAGCAGCAGCAGCAGTAGTAGTAGTAGTAGTAGTAGTAGGTGGTTTATTTTGCCTGGCAGAGTTAAGGCCATGATGCCTTCTCTTCCACTCAACCAGGTTTCAATAATATACATGAGATACAAATTTTATTAAAAAACAACACAAAAGAAAATACTTTAGAAATTACATAAAATATAGTAGGAAATTACAATAGACAAGATCAGTTACATAATATAAAATTACAAGTGGTCAAGATCAGTTACATAATATATAAAATAAAGTAGAAAATTACACATAATCAAAATCAGTTACATAACATAAGGGGAATACACACACACACACACACACAATTTATAAGACCTAAAATGCCCGAGACAAATTGGACGATTAATTTACTTGAGATATATTACTCAGTTAATATAGTATTTGGAGAATACATATGGGTGACAAGACATAAATGTTGATTAGCAAAGTCCTACTAAATGGCATACAAACACAAATGATTAAGTAATATATGAAGATAATAAAAAAAGAAAAGAGAAGAAAAAAAAAAGAAGAAGAGAGAGGAGAAAAAAATAACTTGGTCATTTAAGACTATTTAGAAACTTCCGCAAGAGTCTAGTTCTGTTCATTAAAGACATTTCTAAGTAGAGTGTACTTAAAAGATTTTAGACTCCGACAATACTAGAAACTGATAGGATTCTAGCATGAAAATATTTAAGATAAAATACAGTACCGGTACTTTTATCTAATTATTTCTTTAATGTTTAAATGGATGGAAATTTATTTCGCGCATTTTAATTAACACAGTTCTCCTGATTAGTCATTGGACTTCAAACGTAGCTTCGTTAGCATTAATCAGGGGATTATATTTGTTATTCGGCCACTTTTTGTCTCTCCTCGCATTACGGGCCCCAGTATAATGGGGCACTCTCAATATCCTTGTCATTATGCTTTTTTACTATCTAAACGAACTCAATGAACAGGACGGGCTGCGTTAGCGTGTATCTCACAAACCATGTTGTGTGTTTGCACGTCATAACTAACAACGTTATCAAACTTTAAATAACGACATATCATAAACATTAATTATTTTTCGTCGTGTTACATACGTACTGGTAAAATTCTGAATACATTTTCAATAAATAAATTCTAGCTACTCCGATAAGTTTATCTACTCGTTACGGAGCGGAAGCTAGAATTGTTCAACTGTTCCAGCGAATCGTTTTGTTTAAATTTTTTTCAGCATGTACGTTATATAAAGTTGTCTCTGGTATCCAAGCGACTGCTTTGCTAATATTGTGTTTTGCATTACCGAACACAAACCACTGCAACTAAATTTATAATTACCATGGCACTCCAAAAGTCAATGTCGGGTTAATTGGAATTATAATAAAAGTGCATAACTTGTGCGGGTATCACAGAGTTGAATAGAGCGCGCCGGCATCACTTGATGGAGCATTACAACCCAGAACTAACTTTCTGTCATGTAAAAATAAATATATGTTTTAGTTATCAAGGGAGAGCTAAATAGGAACGAGAGCGGGGTGCTTGCATCGATCATGCTGTAATGTTCCATGCAACACAGCAGGGTAATTCAGTTCGATAGGAAAATTTGTTAGTTTTCCAGATAGAAAATTAAACTACGCACAGCGTCCTGCAGTTGTTGTGACGAATTTCAGCGTGTTGTTCTAAAGAACGGTGCGATTTATTGGCACGTTATTTTTTAAACATCACACATTTCAAGTGATTTCCTAATTATCTTATGGTTCACGACGCGATTATTCTCTTAAGTTTGGCATAACTGTGGTAGGAACGATCATTACTATGGTAGGAACGATCATGATTTTAAAATCAAATGTAGGAAACAGAAAACGGATGTAGGTAAATTCCCATTTTTAAATACAACTATAAATCATTGGAATGACCTACCTGCAGCGGTCTTTGAGGGCTGTCCTTCCTTAAGGAGATTCAAGAATAACTTAAAAAGTTGTGTATGAAGTGCAAATTAAAATTAAGGTGACGTTTAACATTTAATTTTTTAAGGTGACATGTATTTATTTAGCCTGACGAGTTACTTCCTTGGTTTGAATTGTAAATTATTTAAAAATAGCGTGTAAGAGGGCCTTAGAGTAGAAATGTTTAGCTTAAATGTAGTTCTGTTTATAAGTATGCATAAGGGTGTAATTATTTGACTTATTTGAACTGTTGTATCAGTGAAGCGAGGTGAATCAGTGAAGTTATGGTTTTACAGTGTAGTGAATAGTTCCGATCAGTGATAATTTATAGCGTCAATGAAATGTGTCATAGAGTGTCAGTGAAATGTATCTTAAAGTGTCAGTGAATTGCGTCATAGTGCCACTACAGTGAGTGAGATGAGAGTAAGGTGAAAGACTATTGAAACTTATGTAGGGCCTATACATACGTAGGTTGTATTGTGAAATTAGGTATTTTATGTTTTATTATTAACTGTAATTATTGTGTTAAATTGTATTGTGTATATAATTGTATTGTATAATTGTAAATTTTATTGTGTATTGTATAATTGTATTGTGTATTGTTTATATTGTGTATACCACTGCCACCGGGTGCTTGCCCACTTGCAGTGTAAATAAATACATACAACTGTAAAATGAATAGAGATCAGCAACTTAGACATTGGATACAAGGCAATACACGTGAGAAGGTGATCATACAATGTGCTGTTTCTGCTGGAGTCATCACTGGACCCTCTTTTTCAGGATTAAAATGAGAGAGCTATTGCAGTGAATGGTGAAAGGTATTGGCACATGTTACAGACATTATTCAGAGATGCACTAAACAGAGCTGGTTTTAATTAGGCGGGGTTACGGTCCATACTGTCAGAGACACTGCATTGTTCAGAAATCTTTATCGTGGACGCTTAATTTCTCGGTTTGACGATAGCCTATCAACTGACCGACTCGATCTCCAGACCTTATATCTATCTACAGGGACATAATTTTATTTTTACTTCAATTTTTATTGTACCTGCGTTTCTAAATGTACTTGACTCCCACCCCTTTCACTAATGTCCTTGCTAACGTCAGTCACACAAACTTACGGTATGGTGTGTAACATAACTGAATTTATCTGTGTGGACTGAGCACAAGTGAAGATTAGAGTTACCGAAAGTACGGTACCCTATGATATAGTACGATACTTAACAGCATTATTTAAACAAGAGTTTTGTTTTACTGTTTGTAGATATGAAGGACGATGATGAAACTGGAATATTACAATAGGCTATAACCGAATGTGAACAACAGTTTTTTTTTTTTCACAATTTCCTGACTATATCACGGAATATTTTCGTAGAAATGTCATTAATCTGGTAGATAAATTTAGAGCAACAGAGTGTACAGAAAGGAAGAAAAGTGTAAGATGGCCAACAAAGGTGACAGAAGATGCTGTAGAAGATAATAGAGAAAGGATGCAGGGAAGTCCTAATAAGTCAGTCAAGAAGTTAGCTATAGAAATTTGGGTTTCTTACACAAGTGCTCACAAAATTCTCAGGAATAAATCAGGTTAGTAATATGTTGAATAAAGTAGACATTACATAATGAATATAACCGCCTGAAGAATTGAGTTTGTGAAAAAAAAAATTGTTACTATTCTACTGTTTTTTTGATAAAATACCTTAAAAGTAATGACCAAACTGAAAATCATAATACTGTATTTCCCTGTAACATAAATGGATACACTACTTTTCTCTCCTCTTATAGCTAGTAAACTGATTTGTTTACATATTGCACTAGCAACTCCAAACTCCTGTAATGGAAGAGGGGTAACAGTGTTTCCGAGTATAGTCAGTTAATGTTAAAAATGTTAGTAAAATAAAGTGATGTCCCTGTATTATTCCCCCTTTAGAGGCACAGACTGGGACTGTCTCGCACGGAGGTCGCTCGAGTGGGCCTACTGTACTATCCGGGATGGATGGTATGCATATGACAGACTTCCCTGTATTATATTACGTACTACATATTGTAAAACGAGTTTATTTCTATCCCAAGTATATTTTTTCTATATTATCTTTGTTACTATAACAACATGACATGTACCAATTATATTACTTATAATAAGTTAATATTATATCATCACCAATCTCAACAGCGTCTCTTTTTTCACTCATTTATTAGTAGTATTATTATTACTAACTTTATTATTATCATCTTTATGTGACTTTTTTTTTTTTTAATAACGCAGAATAAATATGGGAAATGCCTGTTGAGAAGCTTTTGTCATCTAGTCTGCTGTCAAAAAATCTGAAAGTTAGAATTTATAAAACAGTTATATTACCGGTTGTTCTGTATGGTTGTGAAACTTAGACTCTCACTTTGAGAGAGGAACAGAGATTAAGGGTGTTTGAGAATAAGGTTCTTAGGAAAATATTTGGGACTAAAAGGGATGAAGTTACAGGAGAATGGAGAAAGTTACACAATACAGAACTGGACGCATTGTATTCTTCACCTGACATAATTAGGAACATTAAATCCAGACGTTTGAGATGGGCAAGGCATGTAGCACGTATGGGAGAATCCAGAAATGCATATAGAGTGTTAGTTGGGAGGCCGGAGGGAAAAAGACCTTTGGGAAGATAATATTAAAATGTATTTGAGGGAGGTGGGATATGATGGTAGAGACTGCATTAATCTTGCTCAGGATAGGGACCGATGGCGGGCTTATGTGAGGGCGACAATGAACCTCCGGGTACCTTAAAAGCCAGTAAGTAGCAGTAAGTATGTGACCTTTTTTTCTTAAGTATTTTGTCTACAAAATATGTATATTTATGTAAAGGAACTGTCCCCGAACACGAGCTTTGTTCTTTCGGGATACTTTAATGTAACGTTTTTATGTAAATGTTAGTATTAAATAAATCTAAAATCTAAATCTAAATCTAAGGCGCCCCGCTACAGAACTCCCCTACAGCCTACATGATCCCTTCACCATTCCACGTAGCCCTCACCGCGGTCCCTCAACCCTGGTCCCACGAGTTACCGTGAACCCAGTGGAGCCCACGGTGCACAGCGCTACAACGACTGACCACACATCCCTACTAGGCTCAAGTTCGGCGGCGGTCCGGAGGTGACTCTACATCGGAGAAAGCCTGAAATCTAGCAAAAAAACGGAGATTATGAAAAAGGGGAAGTGTAATTATGATGAAATGAATCTCAGGTCCAACGCCAAAGTTACCCAGATATTCTGTTTCGATTCGTTGAGGGAAAATCTAGGAAAAAGCCTCAATCAGGTAACTTACCCCAATCAGGATTTGAACCAGGGGCCGCTCGTGCTAACCGTTACTCCACAGAGATTGACGAACCGCGGAACTTACAGCTACTGATTTTTTTTTTCTGTGAGAAGTCCTTAAGGGGTTAGGTACAGCTTAAAGGAGTAAAATTTTGGAAATATTCAACTTTTTTTACCTCCATTACTGTAGGCCTATCTTGTGTACAATAATGACAATTAGTACTGGTATGTGTAAAACACTGCCCTTCTGCTATATGATAAACATGTTTTTAGGATTGAAATATATATATATTCAAAGTTCACTGTGCAGTAATGAAGCGTTTCCCTCATAACTCAAAAAGTATCCAACATTCTATGATGAATTTTTTTGTGTGTATTTATGCATGTCATATCTACAATATGATGCAAAATCACTTCTCTACCTTTGATAGATTGTCCGAGAAAAAATAAATTAATTTAAAAAAATGGTCAAATATCTAACACAAAGTCTGAGAAAAAATAAATTAATTTAAAAAATGGTCAAATATCTAACACAAAATAAAAAAAGAATATTGTTTATTAAGTAATGTAGTTAAAAGAGTATGATATTGTAAACATGAGTTTCAGAAATGAGATAAAAGAAAGAGAACATGAAAAAGTTAACAAGTTTATGAGTTATGAGGGAAACGCTTCATCATTGCACAGTGAAATTTGAATTTTGAAAAAATATATATATAATTTTTTTAAACCGTAAAAATATTTTTTCATATAGCAGAAGGACAGTGTTTTACACCTACCAATTTTCATTATTGTACAAGATACGGTAGTGGAGGAAAAAAATGTCGCATATTTCCAACTATTTTACTGCTGTAAGCTGTACCTAACCCCTTAAACGAAGGAAGTTTTCAAATCGAACTCTATTCAGGATCCGAAAAATAGGATACAGGTATGTAACAGATTTATTTCAACATATCATGAATAATTTCCGGGTAAATTGCAACAAACCATAAGATACGGAGGGGATCACTTGAAATGTGTCATTTAGAAAAAATAACATGCCAATAAATTGTATCGTTCAAGCCATATCCTGCGTTATTCCGATAATATTTTCTAATTTAGAACAGCATGTTGAAATTTGTCAAAACCAAGTGCCTCCCGGACCCTGTAAAAAAGTTCTTACCACCACCATCACCACCACCAGACTTTGATAAAAAGGCGTGAATATTTCGAGGCAGGGAATCACAGTAACAAATACCAAAATAATTCAGTACGGAAATATTAATAAAATCAAGAAGATAAATTTTATACCGTGAAATATTTTCATCCATGTCGAATTACTTCCGTGATTAGAAGTGAGACTCAACGAACCAAATTTATTTTAATAAAATGGAGTCGAAAGCGGCAGGAATAAAATGTTGTACAATTGTAGAGAATATCCACGGAAGATACAGAAGAGGAGACCTTAGCCTCTCGGGGGTTAAGACGTCACGTAATTCTGCAGTGAGCTTCCTCAAGTATAATTAGTCTTCATCCCCAGGGCGAAGGAAGTCCACAGCAATTAGAGAAGACGCTTCCAGCACAATACGCGATAAACATTACAACTGCTTCTTCAGTGCGGAGACGCGTTTTTACGCAGCCTCTGACACGGCAGTATCGTGCCCCCATCAGCATTTGCTACTCTAGCATGCTTTCCATTTTATTTGAATTTGCATTGCCGCTACTGTCAATAACACGGAAGGACGGACGGACAGGATGACAGAGAGATAGATTTATTCGTTCTATAATTATACAGGGACATCATTTTATTTTTACTAACATTTTTAATATTAACCTGGCTATACCTCTGGATCAACGCCGTTTGCTACCTCCTTCCACGACTGGAGTTCGATGATACTGACGTAATATACAAACAAATCACTTTACTAGGTATAGGAGGGAAGAAAAGTAGTTCATCCATTTATGTAAACTAGGAAATATTGCGCTTTTGAGTTTCATCATTTTCATTAGGTTTTTGTTTAATCAAAATACAGTACAGTATTAACAATGAGTGTTTTTACTCACGAACTGAGCTGTCCATGTGGACGTATTCATTATGCAGTGTATATTATACTGTCTACAGCACATTAGCGTACAATACAGAGAATGAAGTTAAATTGAAAAATAATCATAATATGGATATTAAACACATTTCGATACAGGCTTCAGTTCTAATGTGCATATTATTGCACTATAGACTACTGTACTTAATTCCAATTACCAGTTCTTCGTACTAGTAACTCATGTTGAAATAATTCTGTACCTACTCTATAAAAAGAGTACCTTACGTACTGTAAATTCAATCTTCACTTCTGCCCGAAAAGATAAAATTACTCAGACATACTATCTACTGTCCATCCAAGTGGTTATGTCGTAGGGTCGCAGAAAGGAGGGAAATCACGTGACAGTTAATTACTTAACGAAGCCCTTTTAAGTTATTTTAAACAGTTGTATAATATTACGTAGACGTCCAATTCCTAACAGAAATTAATGTTCTCAGAAAAGACCTAAGACGGCCCAGCCACTAGCTGGCGAATAAAAGCTGGTTGGGGAAACCGGGATACGACGTAGGGAAATGGACGACAGTACCTGTGCGAAAATTATTCGATATTGAAAGCTCTTTCGTCACTGGAAAATGCGAACATATTTTTGGGACGTACTGTGGCTACTATGACTGTATATGCGGTCTTGGATCTGTGTGGAAGACGGTTGAAAGGGTGGGAGCGAAGTACATTCAAAAACTCTGGTACAATAAAAAATGAAGTAAAAATAAAATGATGTCCCTGTATAATTATACAGGGACATCACTTTATTTTTACTAACATTTTTAATATTAACCCGGCTCTACCTTTCGTTTTATGGTTGAGACTCAGAAACACCGTTTGCTAACCCCTTCCACGACTGGAGTTCGGTGATACTGGCGTAAAATACAAACAAATCACTTTACTAGGTATAGGAGGGAAGAAAAGAAGTTCATCCATTTACGTAAAGTAGGGAATATCGCAATTTTGAGTGCGATAATTTTCATTAGGCTTTGTTTAATGAAAATAGATATAGTACAATGTTAACAATAAGTGTTTTTACTCACGAACTGAGCTGTCCATGCGAACGTATTCATTATGAAGTGTATATTGTACTGTCTACAGCACATTAGCGTACAATATAGAGAATGAAGTTAAATTGAAAAATAATCATAACATGGATATTTAAACACATTTTTTAAAATGGTGGCCGTTTAATTCGATACAGGCTTCAGTTCTTTTGTGCATGTTATCGCACTAAAGACTATTGCATCTAATTCCAATTACCAGTTTCGCCCTTCGTACTTAGTAACTCATGTTGAAATAATTCTATACCTACTCTATAAAAGAGTACCTTACGTACTGTAAATTCAGTCTTAACTTCTTCCCGATCCGCACAGATAAAAGACATGCTATCTACTGTCCGTCCAAGTGGTTATGTCGCAGGATCGTAGAAAGGGGGAACATCACGTGATAGTTAATTACTTAACGAGGCCCTTTTATTTAAGTTATTTTAAACAGTTGCATAATATTATGTAGACGTCCAATTAACTCATAAAAGAAATTATTAATGTTTTCAGAAAAGAGCTAAGAAAGCCCAGCCACTAGTCTTTACAGTGGAGCGAGCAGAAGTAGGTGTGGGAAATCGGGATGCGACGTAGGCAAACGGACGTCAGTACCTGTGCGAAAATATGATTCAATATTGGAAGTTTTCGTCACTGGAAAGCGCGAACATATTTCTGAAACGTACTATACTCACTAACTCAGCACTGCTTACTCATATATGCGGCCTTGAGGACTGTTGGAACTTCGTTAGAAGAAGGGGTGGGAGTGAAGTACATTAAAAAACTCAGGTACAATAAAAATTGAAGTAAAAATAAAATGATGTCCCTGTATAATATTCTTACAGTTGTTTTACAGCATAGAATAAAAAACATGTCCAATTCTTACGTTTAACAAAGAAAAATGCAAATATGGAATATGTACAGAATCAATAGTTTAATAACAATAACATATTGTACTATGCAATATGTTTACTAATTTTTATATGAATAGAGAATATGATTTGCAGAAATTATAAATTTTTATTGTCTCCTCTAAAATTTGTTTTTTGTAACATGCCACATTTTTACATTTTCGTTTCAATTTATCATGCATCATCCTCTTCTCAGCACGAGATCATCCCCTTTCAAGGAAGTGCTATAATTTTCGTTCCTCCTACATTTTTACATTGTTTATTCTTCTAGAAATTAACCATAAACTGAATTGGACAGCTTCTGTAGGAGGGACAAATACCCACTTCCTGTTCGGGAATGAAATCTAGATCCGCTGAACTTTTAGATGGAAACGTTACGTGTTGACAGTTTATGTCTTCAATTCACGAGGTTTGTTAAATAAACCTTGAAAGGAACGTCCTTATTGTAAAACTAACTGAGACAGTAAAATGCACGAAGTCATAAGATGCTAGCTAATATTGTTATAGCAACAAATGTGACATGGAACTTGTTCTAGTTTAATTTCATAATGTGCTTAAGAACTTACGTCAACTTCAATAATAACGGAGAATTCGTTGTAACTGTATACAGTTAAAATATGAGCACTATTTACAGAACATTAGGTTCTATGAAGAAAATGTAATCATATCGGGTAATAGATTAAAATTTGACAGAAGAGCGGTTCAATATTTACTGAACTCTTCATAATGTTCCATTTCATCAGTTTTTATTACATACTCCAATTCTCGTTCATTTATTTACTCAACTCATTTAGTAATACAAAGAAGAGTGCAATCGGGAAATCTAGAACACTCAAAATGTCCTCACCGAACGTTCACTCAAAATGTAAAGAATTCCATATCCGAAGACGTAAGCATTGACTAGTTGCTATCTTCTGCAGTTCTGGTGGATCAAGAATTCCCTGAACGCTGCCAGTCAAAGAGTAGAAATAATTTGCTTCTGAGGAAGGTAGATAAAATTTTAAAATATAATTTATTACCCTGGATGATAAGATGATAAGCTTTAATGATGACAAACAAAGTTTAGTTATAACATGGTAGAAATATGATCAGTTTACTTATCTTTAAGCCAGCTTGTTTCGCGACATGATTCAGTCTTTACATTCCAAGCATCAGTGATGTTTTTAGTTTCAGTAATTTACTGTGTAATTTGACTGCACGTGTATTTCTATGGAAGTTAGTATATGAAGGGCGGTACTATCCAATACATTCCATTAAAGTGAAATGGATGTTGCATAATATATTAAACACATTTAGGGTACATCAATAAATGCATAATCTTTTATTCTGCATGTTGATCCTTGTATGTGGATAAATATTACATGATTCCACTTGGGCTTGTTGTTTAAACAAGTGTTAAAGAAAATGAAGTATAATATTGGCAATTTCTTAAAGAAATTCGACTGTTAAGAAACGAGTAAAAAATATCAGAAATTGTTTCCCTATTGACACTGATAGAACTTCCTAAATATAAAGCATAGCTATTGTACTCAAGTGTGACAATGTACGGCAAATACATTTGAGTACTATAATATAAAATGTCAATAATTCCAATTGCAGTCACCATGCACTTCTCGGTACCTTAAGAACCGGATAAACTATCATCATTTCTTATTATGAACCGTGTCAATATCTACCGCGTATCATAAGAACATACTTTTTTCACAAGATTCACCAGATATGGGACGTGTTTTAAGGGCTACTTTCAGTTCTTTCACCTAGTTCGCATTTGTTTCATATCGTACAGTCCTTTTTTGTGTGCAAGCATACATGTTAGACTAATTTTTATTATTTTCAATTTCTATTTCAATGTTCAGTTGTTTTTTATATCATATTCATTCTATCACACGTTATTACTGTAAATTAATTGCATTGATATATAATTTTTCTTGTAGTTGTGTTTTATTTCTGGTGGTATGGATGGCCTTAACTCCACCAGAGTAAAATAAATAAGTAAATAAATAAATAAATAAATAAAAATAAGTAAATAAATAAATAAGTAAGTAAATAAATAAATAAGTCAATAAATAAGTAAATAAATTAGTAAATAAATAAGTAAAGAAATAAATAAACAAATAAGCAAATAAATAAATAAATAAATTTCAATATCTATAACATGTCACGTTACGGAACGATTTTGGTACCAGAAATCACTACGCCTATACACTTAAATTTTAAGTAGAATTTATAATTTTAAAATATTATGGTTGATAACTCTTGTTTCTCACAATATATATTTCACAATATTTCTTTTAGGTGGCATTATTTTTCACAATATACATTCGCTCTTCTAGAAATTGATTACATTTTGAGAATAATTTGTCCTCTTTTTGTCTTTCACGGATCGTCTCTTCTTTGGCCCACCCAGATTTCTTCTGCCTTTAGGTTGATTTTCTTTTTTTGGACTAGGTACTTTACGAATTGTGATTTCAGTCAATCTGTCTATACATTGTCGGCAGTGGAGAGCGAAATCCTAAACACTGGTTAACGCAGAAATGTAAACTTTCAAAAACATGTAAAGAAACAAAAATAATGCGCATGTACAACAATCAGTCCTTTCACTATACCTCTTAACCTCTAAAGAGCTCCAAAATCACTACGAAAACTCTGTCTCTCAGGTAAGCAAAGAAATAAATGACATCCTAAAACACCGAGTGTTTCAATGGTAACATATAAGAGACGTGAAATTTATTATAGAATATAGTGTAGCATTTTGGTGTGTATTGATATACAATTTCCTGCACATACAAAATTCTTTATGTTCTGACAGCTACAAAGGTAGAGTTTGACAATATTCCACTACAGTATTAGCGGTGTTCTGAAATAAAATCGAAATAAAAATGATTGCAATGCATTAAGTGCACGTACATACACATGGAAATTCCCAGCTATGAAAGAAGAATTTGTAATCATTTTTTATAGCGACTGGACATACCGAGTGTTTAAATAAAATTATGATACATTTTCACAACACGTAGGCCTAGTATTGACCTAAACGAGACAAAGTTTCCATGAACATACATCCCCAAACAAAATATATGTTGGGATGTGGATAATTTTTGTGGCATATTATTAGCAATCGTTTAAAATGAAAGAAACGAAAGTTCGTATGGTTTGAGAGTGGATAGCATTCTTCAAGACAAGCAGAGAGATCATATTAAGTATGAATCGTAAATTTAATATGCTATCTACGAACACAATATCTTCTTGCTTAAGTAGAGCGTACAGTGGTACAGGGTACAGGCTGTTTTTCTGAGCTCATTTACCTTTTCTTATTCATTGTGTTTACCTCTGCAGTGCACAAACAGATGTGGTTTTGCATAATGTGGCATGACCTCAGTTTATACACATCGTGTGATAGCACCTAACTAAAACCTTCTATGATCGATGAATTGGTCGAAGAGGTCCAATAGCATGACCTCCCCAGTCACCTGACTTCAGTCCTTTGAATTTTTGGCTATGAGGATACTTAAAGGCTTTGGCGCTATTCACACCCATCGACAGTATACAAATATTGCAGCAGCGTATGTACAATGCATGTCAGAGAACCGAGAGTAGCCAAGTGTGTTGGCAAGAGTCCGTGATTCTCTGAAACTTAGGGCTGAAGGGTGTGTGACAATTTGTGCAACCATATATACCAACTTCTATAGTGACTACTCAACAGACATGCAGATAATAGGCCACAATACAATGTGGTCCATATCACAACATGTCTTTTGCAGACATACATATTTATTTGAAATTTCTTCCAGTTCTAGTTCTAGAATAACATCATTGTATAGAGCACATCTAGGTCAGAAAGCATGGGTAGACATAACGGCTCGGTTAGAAAAGCCAACGTACTATGGTAGGAACTATCATGACTTTAAAATCAAATGTAGGGAACAGAAAACGGATGTAGGTAAATTCTCATTTTTAAATAGAACTATAAATAATTGGAATGACCTACCTGCAGCGGTCTTTGAGGGCTGTCCTTCCTTAAGGAGATTCAATAATAACTTAAAAAGTTGTGTATAAAGTGCAAATTAAAATTAAGGTGACATTTAACATTTAATTTTTTAAGGTGACATGTATTTATTTAGCCTGACGATTTACTTCCTTGGTTTGAATTGTAAATTATTTAAAAATAGCGTGTAAGAGGGCCTTAGACTAGAAATGTTTAGCTTAAATGTAGTTCTGTTTATAAGTATGCATAAGGGTGTAATTATTTGACTTATTTGAACTGTTCTATCAGTGAAGCGAGGTGAGTCAGTGAAGTTTATGGTTTTACAGTGCAGTGAATAGTTCCGATCAGTGATAATTTATAGCGTCAATGAAATGTGTTCTATAGTGTCAGTGAAATGTGTTATAGTGTGTCAGTGAAATGTGTCCTAAAGTGTCAGTGAAATGCGTCATAGTGCCACTACAGTGAGTGAGATGAGAGTAAAGTGAAAGACTATTGAAACTTATGTAGGGTCTATACATAATTATGTAGGTTGTAATGTAAAATTAGGTATTTTATTTATGTTTTATTATTATTGTGTTAAATTGTATTGTGTATTCTTATTGTATTGTGTATTGTATAATTGTATTGTGTATTGTAAATTTATTGTGTATTACTTATCATTTTTTTGTGTTTTGTTTATATTGTGTATACCACTGCCACCGGGTGCTTGCCCACTTGCAGTGTAAATAAATACATACAAATTCCAACTTACAATGTCATACTCAGTCTCTTTCTTTGGGATGATGTGTTTCATTCACTTATTATATTATAGTTTTACTACTATGAAATTTATGTAAATATTCCTTCTTAACTCTTTATTATGCTATTAACTGCAATATTAAGAAACTGATGTTAGTACTTTTTACAGGAAATATAGATAATATCATACAGAAAATAGCCATATAATATAACGAGATAAAATTTCACTGCATACTGTACTTATAAACAGAACTATATTTAAACTAAACATTTTTAGTCTAAGGCCCTCTTACACGCTATTTTTAAATAATTTACAACTCAAACCTAGGGAGTAACTCGTCAGGCTAAATAAATACATGAATTGATATTGATGGTATCTTTAGCCTTAGAAATGTAATCATTAAACTGATCAAAACAATATTACAGTACAAAGCAAAATTACCTAGGTGCTGTATATGCTTCAACTGCTGTAACTAATATTACATAAAAAAACCCTTATCGCATTATGCTTTTAAAGTGATATTGGTGCGCGACTTCCTATCAGCAGAATATTAAATTATTTTCTCGAAATCTGCTGAAGCTATAGAGCTGACGTTTTTACAACACATGGGCACACATGTTTGTTTATGATGTAACAGTAGTTCCTTTGTTAATTTACTTTCTTACAAACATTTTCCATGCTAATATTTTCAAAATTTTCAATATGTAACTTCAGTAAGACATATTTACGAAAACATTGTCTCAGTACCTGTAAGACTAATAAATAAACATATGTGAAAATTTCATTTTTCTGTAAAAAGTTGAGTAAATACTGCTTTTGAATAAAAAGGAAACTCATGAAAAGTAAGCATTAAAATTGAAAATTAAAGTCTTATAATGCACTTATATATCTGAGACAAATCTAAAAATTAACATGGATACAGTTTTAATAAGTTCTCTTCCCTTTATACATTGAAACAGTGCTGGCCATCCCTGTATACAGCGGTATACACTACCTCTCTCGTCTGTCTCTTTCCTTTCCGCTGTAAAGCGCTCAGGCTCTCCTGATCTCTAAAGCGCGCGCTTGCCCATATGGGCAGTTGACATGACTGGTCTATGCGGAAAGGTAAGGGGATCATGTAGGCTGTAGGGGAGTTCGGAGACGGCGCGTAGGGGAATCTGTAGCGCGGGGGAACTTAGAGCATGCACACCATTACATTCCTAATAATAGAATGGGCCCACTCCGAGCAGCCTGTGTGCGAGCACAGTCCCACTCCGTGGCTTCCCCTGAAGAGGGATCAACGGATAGAATTCATGTTTTCGTTAAAAAATTGGACGGAATTACGCAATAAGACACCAAGCGCCAAAAACCTGTTTCGAGGTATTGGTCACTGACATAAATCTGTTTTTTTATATAAAACATTTTATGCAGGAAGTATTATAACATTCATACTATTCCAAAAAAGATTGCAGAAATAATACCAAAAAAAAGGCTAACCGATTTTTAATAAGAGACCAGTAGTTGAATTAATATTTCAAAGCAAAATAAACAAATGAATTTTATGCAACAAACGAATTTTTGCTTATAAATAGTAGCAAAATTCAGGTATCGCATTCTTGATTTTCCAGAGTTAAATTATCCTGCCATCAACAGATTTGTGCAAATCTCTCTCTCTCTCTTTTTTTCTTTTTTTTCAAATTGTCGGTTGGTCTATTATTGCGTAATTCCATCCAATTGATCAATTCATTTCTCATTTACTCAATTCTTAATTTTTTAACTAATTCTCAAACTGATATATTACTTTCAATCAAGTAATTTCTTTATTCATTTATTGATTTCCCCATCCATTATTAACTCTTCATCCGTTTTATTACATTTAGTTATTCAGTATTTAACTTATTCATTCATTCCTACAACATACATTTTCTAATCCACCCAGTCATTTCTTTATTAATATACTAACTTACAAACATTTAATCCATTCAATCATTCCATAATTTTTTCCTTAAATTTCATCATTCAATCACTCCTTTATTCTTTTACATATTTCACAATGCATTCATTCCACAACAACTAAAAATTTCCTTTTCGCCATTTTTATAACGCGTTACAATATTTCTAAAATATTTCCTAAGATGATCATAGATCATAGACCTAGTTATGTCCAAAGCACAACAAATTCACCTACCAGCTATTGCTTGAAAATCGCTGACTTACTGAATGTGTAAAATTAAAGAGTTTAATGTCAGTGTTTGGTATCAGATTTCTTGAAAACAATTTTTAAATATGCTGTCATTGTTTAACTTAATCTATTAAACTATTTTACTACAATATCTTCCTCTAGTCGTTAAAATGAGAAGGACGAATAGAAAAAAGTATCCGAAAGAACAGAAGTTTCGACCACTACAAATATCACAGCATCCATCAGAGATCAATCGGGGGTCTCTAGGGTGAGCAGATAGTTATTGCAATTGGTTTGGACAGCGAGCCTCATCTAACATTGAAGGCGAGCAGACTAACTTCGGTTTGAGCGCTGTTTGATCGCCATGTGTCACGACCAATATGCCATAAGCCGTGTTCGTTGTCTGCAGGACACAATGTCGCGTCCCTGCAGGCCGATCCGACGCGGCGCGGCGCGGCGATTCTCATTAAAATTATAGAAACTTCTTCCCCATTTTAACTCCCTCTATTGATCACGAGGCGTTAAAGTTGCAAACGACAACCTCAGGTTATTTACTAAAACATTACGCGCAAATTACAACCAATGGAAGTAAACCGCATCGCCTAGATTTAGTCTGATGCAACCCGCGCGGAATCATACCTCTGTTATCTGCCTCGCTGTGAATTCACAATGGGAAGGAACTCTTAGGTTGGATGGCGACTGGGTACCAAATGTAATGCACCTTGGGATAAAGAAGGTATTTATAAACACCAAACGTGAAAGTGTTTGCAATAATAGTAATAATAATAATAATAATAATAATAATAATAATAATAATAATAATAATAATAATAATAATAATAATAACAATAATTACTGGAAGCAAGTAAAGTGATAGGTTTGGAAATATATCCCGAAAAGACAAAGTATATGATTATGTCTCGTGATGAGAATATTGTACGAAATGGAAATATAAAAATTGGAAATTTATCTTTTGAAGAGATGGAGAAGTTCAAATATCTTGGAGCAACAGTAACAAATATAAATGATACTCGGGAGGAAATTAAACACACAATAAATATGGGAAATGCCTGTTATTATTCGGTTGAGAAGCTTTTATCATCCAGTCTGCTGTCAAAAAATCTGAAAGTTAGAATTTATAAAACAGTTATTTTACCGGTTGTTCTTTATGGTTGTGAAACTTGGACTCTCACTCTGAGAGAGGAACAGACGTTAAGGGTGTTTGAGAATAAGGTGCTTAGGAAAATATTTGGGGCTAAAAGGGATGAAGTTACAGGAGAGTGGAGAAAGTTACGCAACACACAACTGCACGCATTGTATTCTTCACCTGACATAATTAGGAACATTAAATCCAGACGTTTAAGATGGAATGGGTATGTAGCACGTATCGGCGAATCCAGAAATGCATATAGAGTGTTAGCTGGGAGGCCGGAGGAAAAAGACCTTTAGGGAGGCCGAGACATAGATGGGAAGATAATATTAAAATGGATTTGAGGGAGGTGGGATATGATGATAGAGACTGGATTAATCTTGCTCAGGATAGGCGGGCTTATGTGAGGGCGGCAATGAACCTCCGGGTTCCTTAAAAGCCAGTAAGTAAGTAAGTAAGTAATAATAATAATAATATAAATAATAATAATAATAATAATAATAATAATAATAATGCTTAAAATAATTGGTCGTATCGGAGTTTTTTTTCAAAATAAACTTCCATTAAGAATATTAAATTAGTATATTAACAAATTTAATAACTTAAAAGTACATAAAAACAAAACAAACTCATTATAATAATTACGTTGAGGCTTCCTATTATAATATCGATATAATAAATATTTATACAAAAAATAATTGTTAGATTAAGTCAGTACGTCTGTTGGAATAATCGTTGTTACCCCTTATATTACGACAGTTAAATCGATTTAATTTAACAGCCTTCAGTTCAAACAATACTCAATCCAAAGTTGTGACTGTATAATTTTAAATTTATGATATTATTGTGTATTATTTCCCAAAATTTGCAGAAAGGTTGTAAAAGACTACGTCGTCCTACAACTTTCATAGAAGACGGGTAAACCTATCTCCTGAGAAACATAAAATTCTTGGGCAGAATTACAACGTAGTTAACATATTTTATAAAGTTTATGATCTGAATAAATATGCTCCTTGTGTAGTCCCTCTCAACCATCTGTGAAAGAAACGCAATTTTACGTGAACTCGGTTCGATCCCCACGTTGACTAGAGTGATACTTGTGATAGATAATATTCTCCTGGAATTTGTCATTTTACTCCTCTAAGGATTTTTGACGAATGAGTGTTTTATAGTGGACACATTCTTATGAGAATAATTTTCGTGATTGTGTCGAAAAGCGTAGATCCAGATCGTCTCTAAACTCTAAAATCTAACTAAATAACATCTATGTAGCAACGTCTGTGACCAGGCAACTTATTTAATAATAATAATAATAATAATAATAATAATAATACTTACTTACTGGCTTTTAAGGAACCCGGAGGGTCATTGCCGCCCTCACATAAGCCCGCCATTGGTCCCTATCCTGAGGAAGATTAATTCATTCTCTATCATCATAGCCCACCTCCCTCAAATTCATTTTAATATATTCCCATCTACGTCTCGGCCTCCCTAAAGGTCTCTTTCCCTCCGGTCTCCACAACTAACACTCTATATGCATTTCTGGATTCGCCCATACGTGCTACATGCCCTGCCCATCTCAAACGTCTGAATTTAATGTTCCTAATTATGTCAGGTGAAGAATGCAATGCGTGTAGTTCTGTGTTGTGTAACTTTCTCCATTCTCCTGTAACTTCATCCCTCTTAGCCCCAAATATTTTCATAAGGACCATATTCTCAAACACCCTTAATCTCTGTTCCTCTCTCAAAGTGAGAGTCCAAGTTGCACAACCATAAAGAACAACCGGTAATATAACTGTTTTATAAATTCTAACTTTCAGATTTTTCGAGAGCAGACTGGATGATAAAAGCTTCTCAACCGAATAATAACAGGCATTTCCCATACTTATTCTGCGTTTAATTTCCTCCCGAGTGTCATTTATATAATAATAATAATAATAATAATAATAATAATAATAATAATAATAATAATAATAATAATAATAATAATAATAATAATAATAATAATAGTGATAATAATTTTTATTGCCAGATTAAAGATACATATTGCTTTTTATATATAAAAATCAGTTCACTGTAGCACCCTCAGAAAGAGTACATACTCGTCCTAAGGAGGCGTACCACAACATTTTAAAACGAATATTTAATTCATTAAGAAAAATAACAAGTAAAAAGAGAAAAAGAAAAACACAAATATTACATTTGAAATATTATATTTCCTCCCTAAACATTTTTTTTTAATAAGGAGCATTAGCAATTCGAATGTTTGTTAATTTAGCTGTTATTTTGTTACAGAGCCTTGGACCGAAGTTGCTACTGTGATTATAAGC
Organism: Periplaneta americana; assembly: GCF_040183065.1. NCBI lineage: Eukaryota > Metazoa > Arthropoda > Insecta > Blattodea > Blattidae > Periplaneta > Periplaneta americana. The sequence continues at coordinate 129,856,212 of NC_091133.1, forward strand.
TACAGTTGCGGTACGTCATTAAGTTTCTGTCTAGCACAGATGTCTGATCTTTTGGTTTTATATTTACGTGAATACAAATTAAATGTATTACGGTTTTTATGTACGAAATTCAATAAGGCATTGTTATAAATTTGTAGGATAATAAAGGTACTTTAAATTCAGAATGCAATATTTCTGAGGGATAATCAAGAGGTTTATTAAGACATATTTTTTTATAACGATCCGGAGTATTTCGGAATTAGAATTCATTCAACACCGATCAAAAAAATTGCTTGCTAGCCGGTTACAACAATGGGCGGCGAATCCTCTGTTCTCAAAACTGAACGAAATACCAGCGTATAGGTAACTAAGTATGGACACTTCGCGTCGGTACCTTTGATGTAGCCGGACTGATTTCAATGACCTTCAAGCCAGCTAGAGCGTGAGATTCTGCTTTCTCCCTAGAGTTGACGCTGACATCACACCAGCTAGCAGTATATACAGCGGAAATATAACACATATAATTAATACATCTAGGTACATTATGCACTCAAATAAAATAAATTGGATCCAGAAAATAATAAATCCGCCATTAAATGTAATGTCTAGACTCTAGAGTTCCTTTATAATGAGAGTTGAGACGTTGACCCCAACAACAATTAAAATATGTAATGATTTGATAGCACTGAAAATTGAAAAACAAAACTCTTATGAGAAGAACCTATATTATATTATATACAAATATTAAACGAATTTGATACATAATTTTATAATGTATTATATTATTTTATAATATAATTTATTATATCTGAAATATAAAAAATTATTATTACAACTAGTTTGTCACCGAAAAATAAGGAAAAGCTGTTAACTTGAATTTATTTGAAGCAAAGCATTACTGAATTATGCAATAAGGTAGGCGATGTTTGGATCCTGTGTCTCAACTCGATACTCAATTATTATCTTAGCGTATGCTCGATTACACTGACCTCTAGCGCTTGAAAGTGGAACTAAACGCCGGCGCACAGAGAAACAAAACACAGGAAAATTCGCTCAGTGTCCATTCTTTATCATCCCTATTCGCTGGAAATACCATCTATGTTGCAGATGTCAGTGACCAATTAGCTGGGAAGTATAAACAGTTTTTTTCTCACTTAAATTGAAAATTAACACAGTCTGTATCCAGTTCTCGATACTGAAAAGTCATAGCGAATACTGTCTCTTCACAAGTTCGCATTGCAGTGTGTAAGTGTTTGTTTCAAAACTGGAGTATCATGATTTTTTAAACTAACAGGCATACAGATTTAAATATAATGAATGAAATACAAGGGACTTTCCTTAATTTTAGTATTAAGAAATTTCGTGCTGGTATTTGTGACGCAACAACTAACGATGCATCCACCCCAAGTCCACAGATCGATCTCCAGGATAAGAAAAATGATGGGAAAACTATCAACAGACAGAAGAAGAAGTCTGCGTTCACTCTTAAGTACAAAGATAACAACAGTACTTAAAATTTGGTTTCGTACAAAGCCCTGACACAGATCAATTGCCAAGACCTCAATGTGTTATTTGTGCTGTTCTGGGAAATGAAGCTAAGAAGTCATTGCGACTTTTTCAAGATCTTAAACACAAAACATTCCGATTTAGTCAACAAACACAAAGAATTCTTCATGCGTACTGTCAACCTCTGAGGAGTTTAGTGCTGAGAGGAATGCGGTTCCGACTAGTCTAGCGCGGTACTGGAGTGGGAGGGGGACAGTGACAGCGGCAGTCTGGAAGGAAATACAATCATACTGAAAACATTTGCCCAATTTACGAGAGCAGTATGCCTATTAGTTTTCTAACGTATTTTTGGCGAGATAGAGATACAACCATTCGTACTTACGTGTTCAGAGAAGGAAAGTATTGTAGAACATTTTATTGATTGATTTATTTATTTATTATTTATTTATTTATTACGTATATATTATTTATTTTGGTGAAGTTAAGGCCATCACACTACCAGAAATACAAATACAATAAAATAAATAAAAAGAAAAATCATAATACAACTACAATAATATAAATGAAAAGAAGAATAATACTGTACTATAAAATTTAGTGATTAGTAGAATTGAATTAAATTTGTAAAGTAATCAATTTAAATATACTGCACTGCTGAACTCACTTGAGAAGTAAAACTACTTGATTTTGTATTTTAAGATATCACCAACAAATGATTTTCATATAACATTATAGGAATCTGTTTTTCACGATACCAATCACAAACATTCTAAAATTCCAATAGAATAAAACCAAAAATTTTCCACAGCATGTTTCCTTAAAAATGACCTGTAACGGTGAAATATTTAATGAGTAATTCATATAATATTAACATTGCTAACATCAGGGAGAAGACTGAACACTGCATATTTTTGGACGATTAATACTTCCCACCCCGCTCGGCTCAGCTTGGCTGTAGCAACAAAAGAATCTACCTGCAACCCCCACACCGATGGCAAGAATACCTCAGGTCGCAGCGCTAAACTCGTCGGAGGAAGACAGTAGAAGACATGCACTTAAAATAGAAAAGAAAATTATTTCCCAAGTTGAAACCGCTGCTACTCTTTAAGTCTTGAGATTACGTACTTAATTATTAATACTTAAGTTAGTTAAATGTATGGACTTAGAAAAATTGTGAAGTTATTTACGAATAAAGCTATTGGGACTCTCCCCTCGTCTTATAGAGAAAGAATTTACTGGACCGGGGTCCTGAAAGGTTGCGAACCACTGCTTTAATACCAATTCTGAAGGTGAATGGTCACGTTTCGTCCTCCTTCTAAGTCGTCCGTGGCCGTGTTTACCTGTTTAGTAGTTATCTCAACCCTCAATCTTCAATCTTCGAGCGGCCGCTAGCTTTTCATTTATCGAGTTCTCGCGTGATTGACGGCCTCATATTCAGCCAACGAGGAAAGGTGTACGAGTATGTGATGTGTATCTAGATGGGAGCTTTGAAAAATTCTTCAGGGTATCCCTATATAAAATTCTGAAGGAAATATGAGCTGAAAAGATGGAAAAAAACAAAGAAGAAAGAAACACTAGTGATCCAGGGAATGGGTTTCGTGACAGATTAATGAGTGGACACAAATTGTGTGTGTGAGTAAAATTTGTCAGTATTTTCTGCTGAATTCTTAAAAATTATTGAATTGCTAAAAATGTATACCAGAATTTTGAAAAAAAAAACACAACTAAAACATTAATAATAATACTTACTTACTGGCTTGTAAGAAACCCGGAGGTTCATTGCCACCCTCACATAAGCCCGCCATAGGTCCCTATTCTGAGCAAGATTAATCCATTCTCTATCATCATATCCCACCTCCCTCAAATACATTTTAATATTATCTTCCCATCTCCGTCTCGACCTCCCCAAAGGTCTTTTTCCCTCCGGCCTCCCAAATAACACTCTATATGCATTTCCGGATTTGTCCCATATGTGCTACATGCCCTGCCCATATCAAACGTCTGGATTTTATGTTACTAATTATGTCAGGTGAAGAATTCAATGCGTGCAGTTCTGTGTTGTGTAACTTTCTCCATTCTCCTATAACTTCATCCGTCTTAGCCTCAAATATTTTCCTAGGCACCTTATTCTCAAACACCCTTAATCTCTGTTCCTCTCTCAAAGTGAGAGTCCAAGTTTCACAACCATACAGAACAACCGGTAATATAACTGTTTTATAAATTCTAACTTTCAGAATTTTTGACAGCAGACTGGATGATAAAAGCTTCTCAACCGAATAGTAACAGGCATTTTCCATATTTATTCTGTGTTTCATTTCCTCCCGAGTATCATTTATATTTGTTACTGTTGTTCCAAGATATTTGAACTTCTCCACCTCTTCAAAAGATAAATTTCCAATTTTTATATTTCCATTTCGTACAATATTCTGGTCCCGAGACATAATCATATACTTTGTCTTTTCGGGGTTTACTTACAAACCTATCTCTTTACTTGCTTATAGGAAAATTCCCGTGTTTTCCCTAATCGTTTGTGGATTTTCTCCTAACATATTCACGTCATCCGCATAGATAAGCAGCTGATGTAACCCATTCAATTCCAAACCCTCTCTGTTATCCTGGGCCTTCCTAATGGCATACTCTAGAGCAAAGTTAAAAAGTAAAGATGCATCTCCTTGCTTTAGCCCGCAATTAATTGGAAACGCATCTGTCAGAAACTGACCTATATTAATAATAATAATAATAATAATAATAATAATAATAATAATAATAATAAATCATTATTAACACGAAGTTTACGTGCACATCAATATTTTCTTCAAAGAACTGGAAATTATATTCATGTAGTAGAGCATCATTTTAAGCATTTTTAAAATTGATCTGATTGAATGTTACCCTTTTTTTGGTTTTGAAACAACAATTGAGATGCTTGATTTTTTTTACCAACTGTTACTTTTCAAATATCTGTGAAACTATACGCTAAATTGAAGAACTGTTCATACCAAGTCGTTTATTTTTGTCAGAGGAATGAGAGTAACAAAAACTATGACCTTTCCTTAAAAAATAAACTGACCTTCAGATGACCATTAAAACGTTCTCCAAATAGAAAGTGTGTAATGCAATCTGCTTTCCACTTTAAAGTCAACTGATTTTTATCTAAAACCTTTCTTTCTAAAAGCCTTCCTCTTCTTAGATTTTTCTCATTATCAACTTACATGGTCCACCCCGGATAATGTTCTTATTTACCGGTTATATACGGATGCTTGAAGTAATTTATCAACAGAAGAAACCATTGACTGGACTGGATTCGAACTCAAAACTGTGCTTTTGAAGCAGCGTTAGACTTATGCCTTAGTCACCTTGTACGCAGATCGACCCATTAGTAGGTTACTCACCTCGTTTAGTTATACAGCAGGATTCAATAAACTGAAAAGGGAAATTTTTGCTATAGGTTATTATTACTTTCAAGTTGAACGGAAAGTTTAAAAAATCATCAGCTTCTTCAAAAGTCGTTAGTGCAGAGCTGGCGACACGCACACATTCGGTGGTTCATTGAACTGCGCTCGTTTCATTTACCTATACGACTTTGTTTGGTTTTTCTCCTCCCACTAATGTTGAGGAACTTTGTAAAGAAATCTTAACAAAGGATGAAATTTCAATCTTTAGAAAACCTTTCACAAAGTGATTTAAAAGATAAGCAGAAAATCACTTCTTAATATTTACCTTTTGATTACTCATAACTTTTATGTCCTATAAAATGAATATCAAATTATTTAAAGTTTGATTGTCATAAACCTTACAGCTCATGCTCTAGAGTTGGAGCGGTGGCTTGTACTGTGCCTCATTTGGGTTCGATAAATGGCGTTAGCTGGAATAACATATTTTGTAGTAAATAGGATCAAATGTGGAGGTTGCGAACAAAACAGGTCATTTCCAAAATAGTATTCTTTTTCAGGAAGTAGAAAAAATGTATGGAGCCTTCACTTTACTCTAAAGCAGCCGTAGCGAGAACGTGACTCGCGAGACATTGTGGCTCGTAGTGATAGCTGTGCATTTCGCTTGCTTCTAACCTCCGCCAACCCTCACCCTCTCACTCACTGGAGTCAAACTCCGTTCCATTTGTATTTGTCTCTGACCTGCGAGTGGCATATGTTTCTCTCGAAACCATGTACGAAAGTTTCAAGTAGGATGGGAGGACGCATTTTTTTGCTGTCAATACGATGAGACTATTAAATGTATGATTTGTTCACAAGTATTACGAGGAAAACGGTTGTATAACATAAAACGGCATTATACTACATGTTACTGATGAAACATTAAAAGATCATCATCATCATCATCATCATCATCATCATCATCATCAACAACAATTAAAATAGTAGAAACCAAATTTAGATCACGACTGACAGACAAATACCTTCGTGATCAACTACGACTGGCAGTAAGTGACATAATTCCTGATTTTGAAACTTTGTCGCAGAGACATTCTGAAGACAGTTAATTTTAGGTTGTGATATTGTTCATTTATTGTTCATTTCTTTCTTCGTTATACGTACTAAACATTAGTTTGTAGCCTTGTACTGTATAAAATTATATTTAAGTGCTTGACGTGAGGAAAATGAAAATCCGTTAATAAGTCAGACAGTTGCTTCACTTCCCCTTCGGGTGTCCGTCTCCCTCCACAGGTGCTATGCACGTTGCAGGTTACACAGTGGCTCGGCGCACGATTACATTTTCGCCACCGCTGCCCTAAAGTGAACGATAATTTTATGTATCGTGCATGTTACATCTGTTGTTCTAATGGTGCCAATAATCATGATTTTAGTCATTTTCTGTGCATTTTACAGACCAAAACAGTTTGTAACTAGGCGGTTTCGTTTGGAAAAATGAGGAAAATATTCACTTTCATTCGAAAAAATTTATTTGACATAACAGTAAAACATACACGTCACTTACATCAACTGTAGTAAGAAATATGGCATTACCTGGTAATTGTGTAGTAGGCCTAATCATCGGTCTTCCAATTTTTACACTCTAACGGGAAAATATGTTCCTCGGATCCCTAATGAAGGAAGATGGCGGCATGGTTGGTGTTTACTACATAATCACCCGTACCATACCACTTCTACAATAATTTGAATTAAAAAACATTTAGCTCAACTTTGTGAATGGACATTACATGAAAATAAAACTTTGAACTGAATGGATTATCTCCCTAGTTATCAATCACTTTCATTCTACTGCATCATGGAAAATTTTTATTTAAAAAAAAAAGCCGCCCTAAATAAGGGTTGGAACAGATCGGCCTACTAATCGATTCATAAAGAATTAATCATGAAAACCAATTGTGTGACAATTTGAAAGGAAAAAGAAAACATTAAGATAAATGTTACGAAAACACAGGAAATCATTTACAATAAAAGTTTGTTGGGTACAAATGATTACTAATTATAGCTAAGGATGATTTTAACACATGTGATCCTATGACATCAATCGTTGCATCAGAAATTTTAAATTGTTTAAATTGATTTAAAGTTTCTCGTGGGATCGTGCCACGGGCACCGAACATGAGCCCAAAAACTGTCCAATGTGTGATGTGGTATTGTGCTCCAAGATGCTGACAACAAGGCTCATAGATGACTTGTTTTTCACGACACACCTCTTGTGGCTGTTGCTCATGCATCTCGAAACGGATTGTGGGATCAAGAATGACACCCTTATCCTTCTGCCGATCAATTATGATGATATCAGCCCGTCTAGTAGAGCCATTAGAAGAGACGCAACCAACCTCCTCATAGACCTCATAGGAAGCATTCTGACGGATTGAAGCTGCGATGAGAGAACGAACCGTATTATGTCTGTTGATTCGGAGCAATTCTCCATGATGGCAGAAACCCAAGACGTGAGGAAGCGTTTCTTGCTCGTCGCATCTTCTGCAACGCGTTGAGTCAAGAGTTCTACCAGGGAGAGTACGTACATACATTATAACACCTTTACAATAATTTAAATTAGCAGTAAGATATTAACACTCTTCCACACAGAAATGGAAAGGATCGATTTTCAATGGATTGGTAATTGCAACAAATACAGGGTGTTGGAAACGCCTGTTTTTTACAAAAAATATCATGAAAATATTGACATGGAAATGTCCGAGTCAGAATAAAAAGAGTAACATATTCCGAAAGATGCCTCTCTAAACATACCGAAACCATAAAAAAACCTCATTTTTTGTTTTCAGTGCAAATGACCGGTTTTGTTCTCAACCGTCACAAATGACGACGATTCTGCAACATATTCCTTAACATATTAGCAGTTGAAGTCCTTTCTCACAAGGCTCTTAGGCACAGAAATTTATCTTGCATGATAGTTGCAACTCTCGGTCGTTCTTGTAGACTGCCGAATTCGCGATATCGACTACACATTCTTGACATGATGTCTTTTCCAGTATCCAGAGTCCTCGCTTCAACAGTTTGTGTTCCACCATTTTCAAATATACCATTGGTCCTAAATATGCCATCGCGGCTTGAATGACTATGTTGAGCACCCATTTCCACTCTTCTGACAGTTCTTCAATGTTTCACACTGTTAAAGTTACCAAACGTCATTACCAATAAACAGATTATCCTATCTAAGCCACTAAAATCAGAAATTCCAATGTACTAATGTCAATGAACTGAAACACTGGTTACCATGGTGTCCAGTGGACAGACAAATGAATAACTCACTTATGTATACCTAATATTATTATATTTATTTGGGTATTTAAAGAAGTTTATGCTCGACCATGCCGAAATGTAGTAATTATACACCTGGTAGGAGACCTTTAATGCATGTCATTAAAGTACACCTACTCACTAAAGGTTAGGTCTTTCAGCCAATGACGACTCAGGTTACAACTGTTCAGCCAATGACAGGTCAGCTTTCTACAGTTATAAAACCGCAAGTATCGATTATTCTCGGATATGCAATCGAAAGAGAATTGGCGAAAAGTCACGGAGGCTGGAAATCCAATACTGTCGCAGAAGGTTATGTTCTGTTACTATAATAATTAGCGTTAATTGTAAATAATATTCAAATGAATTCAATCTGTCATCTCGTTTTTCAATGTTTAATTTTATTTCAATGTTATCTCTGTAGGTTCTTATGGCCTAGTAAAGTCAATGTGGACATCTGTTCCTGGGACAAAATCAATACTTTCGCGTCTGCGCACATCTCACAACATACGGGACATTGGTCAAGGTCAGATACAAATAAAATTAATAATATAAAGTTAGAAATATGGTCGAGCATAAAAAGTCGTATGAAACTCGCCTATAATGGTAATTAAGTAGCTCGTATGAAAATTATGAAACTCGCTTGCGCTCGTTTCATAAATATCCATGCTCACTTCTTAATTACCTTCATTATAGGCTCGTTGCATAATGTACTATTATGTTCGACCATGCCGAAATGTAGTAATTTATACACCTGGTAGCAGCCCTTTAATGGACCTCATTAAAGTACACCTTTTCATTAAAGTTCAGGTGTTCCACCAATCAGAAAACACCATTGTAGCAATATGAAAGCGCAATTATCTATTATTCTCGGATATGCAATCGAAAGACAACTAGCGAAACGTCACGGAGGCTGGAAATCCAATACTGTCGCAGAAGGTTATGTTAATTGTAAATAATATTCAAATATATTCAATTTGTCATCTCATTTTTCATTGTCTAAATCAATTTCAAGGTTACATCAAGATTAATGTTTATTTTACTTTCTACATTATATCAAGGTCAATGACATTGGTTTCTCGGAAAAAATCAATACTTTCGCGTCTGCGCACATCTCATAATTCATGAGGTAGGCTATTGCACTCACTCACAGAACAATAACATGAATACTTATGAATAATTTCAAGTTAGAAATATGGTCGGGCATAAAAAGTCGTATGAAACTTGGCTATAATGGTAATTAAGACGCTCGTATGATAATTATGAAACTCGCTTGCGCTCGTTTCATAAACATACTCGCGTCTTAATTACTACCATTATAGGCTCGTTGCATAATGTACTATCCTCTAAAATTTCATCTGTTCCTTAGAAAATTTTGATATGTGTACGTAATCTCGATTTATATTTTCACTCTATAGTGCCTTAAAGTAGTTAATGTCAAATTTCTTTACGTTTTCTGTATCATCGCTGAATAAAATCTGCCGTATGTTTTCATAATGGTTAAGAATAACATTGCATTAAGTAGCGCTGTGACGTTTGGACCTTCTTGTAATTTCAACGAGAGTCTTAGTCCCAATACGAATCGAGCACATCGCTGAAGGTCGCAATTTTCCCCGCTAAATACAATTTCTATTCTCTGCGTTCATAATGTTAAAATTCCAGTAGTGAGCCACAGAGGCAAACTGGAACTCTAGAGGCCCGTGCAAATTTTATTAAAGGCACGTTCTTGTAATCCTCTTTGCATTCTGAGAATCTTCTTTATTAATGAAAGACAGGAATTAGTTTTTTAATACAGTTCTGCTAAAAAGCCGTATTATTCAAATTTACTCTATATGGCGATATAGCAGTGTTCATACGAAATTGCTAACATTGTCTCTCAAGAAATAAAGTTATTTCCACGAACAACTAGATTAAAAATATACGTGGTAATTCTCTCGAATTTACCTGATTTCAAGCGCATCTTGCGAGAAAAAGGAAAAAGGGGAAGGTATTTTTTTTCACCTTTATTAGGAAGTAGGGGAGAGTCGGGTAGTATCGGACATCGGGTAATATCGGACAGTGAGTTTCTTTCATCTACCACACGATGATAGTACCTGATTGACATGGTTACGTTTCTGTGATATCGCATAGAGAAACGTAACCATGTCAATCAGGTACTACCATATGGTGGTAGATGAAAGAAACGCACTGTCCGATACTACCCGATGTCCGATACTACCCGACTCTCCCCTACAATTCAAAGATTTTCACAAAAACATTTGAGAAGTACATTTCTACATGAGCCCCTCAGTAGGACCAACAATAAGCAGGTCCAGATCGTCTCTAAACTCTAACTAAATAACATCTGTGACCGAATCATTTATTCTTTAATAATCCGAAATTTTTCTAACTCAGAAATCTTTCAACATTAGAAAGCGAATATAGCTGTTTATGACCGGTCATAAAAATTGCCTGCTAGCCGGTGACAACAATGGGCGGCGAATCCTCCGTTCTCAAAACAACGAAATACCAACTGTGTATACCTTATTTTATTTCAAGGAGTGCAGTTCGGTGGCTCCTTTGAACACCCACTTACAGATTTATGACTTTCTACACAAACAACTCTGACAATTCCATCCTGTCCCCTAGTCCCAACATTGCACAGTTGTCACAATCCTGATTACCTTCGAAATTATGCAGTGAAACTGACGGGATTCTTGGAATTCGGAAAAGATGCGGCAACTCTGCCTCCATGTGGATTTGACGGGCATCTGTCAATTCTTCTGAACGAGGGTTGTGATTGGTTACTAACAAGAGAAGACAAGATTTCCGTCACAGTAAGGAAGACATTTATTTATGACAACCAATTAGTAGGGGGCAGTAGAAGGTCTGTCGGCAAAGTCCTTTCTATGAAACTGCACTCCATGAAAAAAAATAGAGTATAGCAGATGTCAGAGGTGTTCACATCGCACAGCATCGCGTCCCATTACTCTTCGTTCATTGCACAAACTCCGAACTCACTTAACTTCAAAGAGTAGTGGCTAAGATGCCGATCTCTAGTTATGACGAATGCATCTGATCTGCCATGACGTGAGTACATAATAATAAATAAATCTTTCATCTTTATCTACTATATATTCTATTATTATTATTATTATTATTATTATTATTATTATTATTAGGAAAGTCCAGGATAACAGAAGGTTTGTAATTGAACGGGTTACATCAGCTGCTTGTCTATGAGGATGACTAGAATAGGCCTATGTTTGGAGAAAATCCACAAACTATTGGGGAAAACATGGGAATTTTACTGAAGCAAGTAACGAGATAGGTTTGGAAGTAAACTCCGAATAGACAAAGTATATGATTATGTCTCGTGACTAGAACATAGTAAGAAATAGAAATATAAAAATTGAAAATTTATCTTTGAAGAGGTGAAAAAATTCAAATATCTTCGAGTAACAGTAACAAATATAAATGATAGTAGGGAGGAAATTAAAATCAGAATAAGTATGAGAAATGCCTATTATTATTCGGCTGAAAAGTTTTTGTAATCTAGTCTGCTCTCAAAAAAACTGAAGGGTAGAACTTATAAAACAGTTATATTACCGGTTGTTCTGTATGGTTCTGAAACTTGGACTCTCGCTTTGAGAGAGGAACATAGGTTAAGGGTGTTTGAGAATAAGGTGCTTAGGAAAATATATGGGGCCAAGAGGGATGAAGTTACAGGAGAACAGAAAAAGTCACACAATGCAGAACTGCACGCATTGCATTCTTCACATAACATAGACCTAATAGGAACATTAAATCCAGACGTTTGAGATGGGCTGGACATGTAGCACGTATGGGTGAATCCAGAAATGCATATAGATTGTTAATTGGAAGACAGGAGGGAAAAAGATCTTTGGATAGGCAGATACGTAGATGGGAGGATAATATTAAAATGGATTTGAGGGAGGTGGGATATGATGATAGACACTGATTAATCTTAATCAGGATAGGGACCGATGGTGGGCTTATGTGAGGGCGGCAATAAGTAATAGTGATTGTGGTGGTGGTGGTAGTAGTAATAGTAGTGGTAGTAGCAGCATCAGTAGTAGTAGTAGCACCAGCAGTAGTAGTAGTAGTAATAGTATTAGTAGTAGCAGCACCAGTATTAGTAGCAGCAGCAGCAGTAGTAGTAGTAGTAATAGTATTAGTAGTAGCAGCACCAGTATTAGTAGCAGCAGCAGCAGTAGTAGTAGTAGTAATAGTATTAGTAGTAGCAGCACCAGTATTAGTAGCAGCAGCAGCAGTAGTAGTAGTAGTAATAGTATTAGTAGCAGCAGCAGCAGTAGTAGTAGTAGCAGCAGTAATAGTAATAATAGTAGCAGCACCAGTAGTAGCAGTAGTAGTAGTAGTAGTAGCAGTAGTAGTAGTAGCAGCAGTAGTAGTAGTAATACTAGTAGTAGTAGTAGCAGCAGCAGGAGTAATAGTGGTGGTAGTAGTAGTAGCAGCACCAGTAGTAGTAGTAGTAGTAGTAGTAGTAGCAGCAGCAGTAGTAGTAGTAGCAGTAGTAGTAGCAGCAGCAGTAATAGTACTGGTAGTAGCAGTAGCAGTAGTAGTAGTAGTAGTAGTAGTAGTAGTAGTAGTAGTAGTAGTAGTAGTAGCACCAGTAGTAGTAGTAGTAGTAGTAGTAGTAGTAGCAGCAGCAGCAGTAGTAGTAGTAGCAGCAGTAATAGTAATAGTAGTAGCAGCACCAGTAGTAGCAGTAGTAGTAGTAGTAGCAGCAGCAGTAATAGTAATAGTAGTAGCAGCACCAGTAGTAGCAGTAGTAGTAGCAGTAGTAGTAGTATTGGCAGTAGTAGTAGTAGCAGCAGCAGTAATAGTAATAGTAGTGGTAGTAGCAGCATCAGTAGTAGCAGTAGTAGTAGTAGTAGTAGCAGCAGCAGTAGTAATAGGAGTAGTAGTAGTATTTGACGCATTTCATTGCGGGACATTCTACTTCGAACTTTTTCAAACAATCTAACTTGGAATGAAAGTTACATAAGCAATTGTCTTGCCTGCTCTATGTGAATTGGTACATATTGTAGCCCGTGCTATAAACACACATGAAATTATTTCATCAGTAAATATCCGGCCTGCTCGTGTGAAATTGACTACTTTACATATCCGTGTGTGTAGTTCGCAGCTTCATAATTGTGTTGTTTTAAATACTGCAACTCGCATTAAGCCTTTAATTTAATGGAGATCTTTCTAACAAACACTGGTAATTAAATCAGTGGTTTTACTGTGTATATATAATTTCGATGGTAAACCAACCACTAGTACCTTTTCGAAACTAAGTACCACAATTCCGCCGCACGCTGCGGTCTAGTGTGTTGTTATTTGTGCAGCAAAAAATCTAAAAGCTGTACATTAACTCTACTGCAAATACGTGGCTTCATAATGCGGACTATGATTAACTTCGCAGAGTTGTAAATGCACTGATGATATCTCCTACAGCCCTCTTCTTAATGCCATGCATCACTACACATATTCGCAGTAACAATGCAGTGCACTAATTATAATTCTATAATCGCCAACTTGATTCTCATCATCGCCGTTGTCAGGCACATCGCTCATGTACTGAAAGAGAAGCTTGATATTTATCCGTATCAAAGTTTTTTGCCTTGTAATTTTTTCTCAGAACTTTAATTGCCAGACTTATGACTAGGGAACGTATTCTGTCCCAGGGCGTACAGGTGTGTTCACAGACTACTGTCATCCTCTGAGGACTTTAGTGCTGAGAGGAATGCGGTTCCGACTACAGTGCATGAGGATTAAGTTGGCGTGATTTCTACTGTCCTTGTCTGAGGTCCTTGTCTACCGATTGCCACCAGATGTGACGGGCAAGAGGTTTCCTTTTGTACAATTCTTGGAATTCCCTTTCTCCTCCCTTCTCCCTTCACACTTTTGCAAACCCAATTAGTGGATCTCTCAGTGGCGTCTCGGGGTTGTTTGAGTTCATTAGTTATAGTAGTATTTTATGAATAGTGAAGTGAGTTTGTGTCTTTTTTAATTGGGTTATTTTACGACGCTGTATCAACAGCTCAGGTTATTTAGCGGTCGAATGAAATGAAGGTGATAATACCGGTGAAATTAGTCCGGGGTCCACCACCGAAAGTTACCCAGCATTTGCTCGTTTTGGGTTGAGGGAAAACCTCGGAAAAAACCTCAACCAGGTAACTTTCCCCGACCGGGATTCGAACCCGGTCACCTGATTTCGCGGCCAGACGCGCTGACCGTTACTCCACAGGTGTGGACGAGTTTGTATCTTGTTGTACCAATTTAATATAATATAATTCAGAAATTAAAATGTTTTCGGAGAGGCATGGTTTAACTGTTACCTTAAATATTGTAATGAGTGTTGTGCTCCTGCATTTAATAATAATGGTAGGCAATATGGGAAAACGCGGGAAAGCCTTGAAGTCGGACGGTATGAACATGGTTATTAATGTATATAAATTCTTTACTGCAGGATATGAAGCACTGAAATGCGGAAAAGAAACAATATCTGTGCCGAGTTTTATCGAAAAAACTGCTGCAGCGACAGATATATCATCTCGTGGTGTTAACAGGATTAAAATAGAAAAAAAAAAAAAAACAAAAACAAAAGAAAGCGGAAGCGGAATTGGAAGCGTGCTGCGATCTCCAGGAAAGAAACGCCCGAATAGGATTCTTAAAAAACGTGTGTAACAGGTTAAAAATGAGCGCACTTGCAAAAGTGACGGAAGAAAATTAGAGGAAGGCATGTAAACACGTAGAAAAAGTTGAAAAATTTTATTGGGCGAAGGATGGACTTGTAGATGGAAATTTATTATTCGTTCGTAATCAATTTGGACGACACGGACATGGACGAACTTTCTGGCGGAGTGGAGTCAGAATTTGAAGAGGAAAAAATGCCGCCACTGGTAACTCGTGGTCGTTTGAAGGAGTGTCGACCATCATAAATGAGGGTAGAGAGAGATTGTGAGCATTCTCTCTCTTTCTAAAAGGAACTAGACAAGTAAATCCTCATGGACTGTAGTCTAACGCGGTACTGGAGTGGGAGGGGACACTGACAGCGGCAGTCTAGAAGGAAGTACAATCATACTGAAAACATTCGCCCAGTTTACGAGAGCAGTATGCCTATTGGTTTTTTAACGTATTTTTGGCGAGATAGAGATAAAACCATTCGTAATTACGTGTTCTGAGAAGGAAAGTATTGTAGAAAATTTTATTTCTTTATTTATTTATTATTCATTTATTTATTTACTACTTATTTATTATTTCTTTTGGTGAATTTAAGACCATCACACCACCAGAAATACAAATACAATAAAATAAATAAAAAGAAAAATCATAATACAACTACAACAATATAAATGAAAAGAAGAATCATACTATAAAATTTAGTGATTAGTAGAATTGAATTAAATTTGTAAAGTAATCAATTTAAATATACTGTACTGCTGAACTCACTTGAAAAGTATAACTACTTGATTTTGTATTTTAAGAGATCACTAACAAATGACTTTCGCATGACTTTATAGGAATCTGTTTTTCACGATACCAATCACACATATTCTAAAATTCCAATAGAATAAAACCAAAAATTTTCCACAGCACGTTTCCTTAAAAATGATTTGTAACGGTGAAATATTTAATGAGTAATTCATATAATATTAACATAGCTAACATTACGGAGAAGACTGAAGACTGATATTTTTGGACGATTAATACTTCCCACTCCGCTCGGCTCGGCTTGGCTGTAGCAACAAAAGAATCTACCTGCAACCCCCCGCACCGATGGCAAGAACCTCAGGTCCAGCGCTAAACTCGTCGGAGGAAGACAGTATATTGGCGTGACGTGATGTTGGAGCGTGGCAGAGGTACTAAGAAGGAATACTTGCATCTTGTCTGCTCTGCAGTTGACGTTCTGTTAAAACTTCATCTCGGAGTTTTTTGAAAATGGATTCCAGTGATAAAGATTGATACTACAATGACCTTTCCTACAATTTAAATTATTTGTGCATTTATTGATTTTTACTGGTACTGGAAAAGTTAAAGCCATACGACCTTCTCTTCTCCTCAATCAGTATATAAATACATATCAAATATAAATAACATGAATACAGAGAACAACAACTTACTTACTTACTGGCTTTTAAGGAACCCGGATGTTCATTGCCGCCCTCACATAAGCCCGCCATAGGTCCCTATCCTGAGCAAGATCAATCCAGTCTCTACCATCATATCCCTCCTACCTCAAATCCATTTTAATGTTATCTTCCCATCTATGTCTCGGCCTCCCCAAAGATCTTTTTCCCTCCGGACTCCCAAATAACACTCTATATGCATTTCTGGATTCGCCCATACGTGCTACATGCCCTGTCCATCTCAAACGTCTGGATTTAATGTTCCTAATTATGTCAGTGAAGAATACAATGCGTGCAGTTCTGTGTTGTGTAACTTTCTCCATTCTCCTGTAACTTCATCCCTCTCTAAATATTTTCCTAAGAACCTTATTCTCAAACACCCTTAACCTATGTATGATTTGAGGCTTTCTCGGCGCTCTGGTTCGCTAATATGTTTTCGAGGGATATCAGCCGAGTTAAAATTTTGGAATGTTCCAAGCTCTCAACTGCTATCTCTGCAGCCATCTTCAGGGAAAACCTGAAGATGGCTGCAGAGATAGCAGTTGAAAGCTTGCAACATTCCAAAATTTTAACTCGGCTGATATCCCGCGAAAACATATTAGCGATCCTTAACCTATGCTCCTCTCTCAAAGTGAGAGTCCAAGTTTCACAACCATACAGAACAACCGGTAATATAACTGTTTTATAAATTCTAACTTTCAGATTTTTTGACAGCAGACTGGATGACAAAAGCTTCTCAACCGAATAATAACAGACATTTCCCATACTTATTCTGTGTTTCATTTCCTCCCGAGTATCATTTATATTTGTTACTGTTGCTCCCAGGTATTTGAATTTTTCCACCTCTTCAAACGATAAATGTCCAATATTTATGCTTCTATTTCGTACAATATTCTCGTCAAGAGACATAATCGTATACTTTGTCTTTTTGGGGTTTACTTCCTAACCTATCTGTTTACTTGCTTCAAGTAAAATTCCCGTGTTTTCCCTAATCGTTTGTGGATTTTCTCCTAATATATTCACGTCATTCCCATAAACAAGAAGCTGATGCAACCCGTTCAATTCCAAACCCTCTCTGTTATCCTGGACTTTCCTAATGGCATATTCTAGAGCAAAGTTAAAAAGTAAAGGTGACAGTGCATCTCCTTGCTTTAGCCCACAGTGAATTAGAAACGCATTACAGAGAACAGCAACAATAAAAATAGTAATAATAATAATAATAATAATAATAATAATAATAAAAGCAAAATTTAGATGGCTAAAAGTAAAAAACGAGGATCATTAACCGTAGTAACAAAAGACTTAGTAATAATGGCATGAAAACCTCAATAATTCCAATATAATAAAGAGTCAAACGCTGTGGAGTAATGGTTAGCACGCCTGACTGTGAAACGAGCGGGCCTGGGTCCGAATTCTGGTTGGGACAGGTTACCTAGCTGAGGTTTTTCCGAGGTTTTTCCTCATCTCATTAATAGAAAATCCTGGATGACTATCGGCGCTGGACCCTGGATTCATCTCGCTGACATTATTATCTTCATATCATTCCGAGGCTAGATAACCATTGTAGCTGATACAGCGTCGTAAAATAACCAGTTTTATTAAAAAATATATGTATATATAAATAATGAATAATAATGCTGAAACTGAACAGAAAAAGAAAAAGAAATTGGCTGGGTAACTGGCTAAGAAGAAACTTCCTAGTGAAGGATGCACCTGAAGAAAGAAGATATCAGGTGATAGATAACATTGAGATACATGTTTCGTATGAGGAAGGTGAACAATTTGCATTGAATGATCTAGCTTTGGCTAGAAAACTGTGAATGAGTGGTCAATAAATTCCAACTACAACATAACGCAAAAGGATAATTGCTTAGAGCAGCGTTTCTCATACTTTTTTGAAGTGGTGACCACTTTTTAAAGTCAGAACAGTTCCGCGTACCACCTTAGTACTCTTGTTCCCTTCGAAAGCAAATTTATCATTTTCGTAGCATATTTTAATACCAATAGGTCTATATTTATATTTTAAAATTGAATTAAGGTTCGGTATTTTGAGCTTCTGTTATGAATTCGGGTGGTCCCTGGCTGGGCTACAGGCGCGGCGCCAGATGTGCAGGGAAAAGATGTCGAGAAAGACCACGTAGGATATATAGTGCTTTAAATCCCTCTTTTGTTGCAGAGAGTAGAGTGGGAAGTCGATAGACGTGTAGGGTAATACATTTCATAAAATGCAGTACAGTGAAAAAAACTGAAATTCGATTGCCATGTGTCATTTCCAAATTGTGAGATTTTAAGCTACAGTGTGATACGCAATTCGTTTTAATTCTATTTTTTCTTCTGTCTTTTTTGAAGGACCACAAGGGCAGACCTCAAGGACCACACGTGGTCCGTGGACCATAGTTTGATAAACGCTGGCTTAGAGCACTAGACGAGAGTGGACACACAAGAGTTCAAAACCAAAGCTTAGATTATAAAAAAAAATAAAATAAAAAATAAAAAGACGTGAAGACGACTAAGATGACGTTTCAAATATCTTCTAGTCCACACCTGTGCAGTAACGGTTAGCGCGTCAGGCCGCGAAACCAGGTGGTCCAGGTTCGAATATCGGTCGGGGCAAGTTACCTGGTTGAGGTTTATTCCGGGGTTTTCCCTCAATGCTGGGAAACTATCGTTGCTGGACCCGGACTCATTTCACCGGCATTATCACCTTCATCGCATTCAGACGCTAAATAATCTTACAGCGTCGTAAAATAACCTACTAAAAATAGATTCTAAACAGCTGTGTTGATGGCAGAATGAACAAAATTCTGGCACAGATGTGCGACTAGATAAAGATAATCGTGTTGAGGAAACATTCCTTAAATTAAGAGCCAAATATAAATAGCCCTTGCAATACTGTATGTTTATATCAAAATTGCTACTTTTTAGGAAAGGTAAAAGAAAGTTCGATTTCTTTTTTTTTTCTGTATTGAGATTACGTATCTGTTCCCTTTAGCGAAACAATTTACATAGGCTACTAGTATACTGAATTTTGAAATATTAAGATATTTTTAAGGGGAGAGGATGGCATTTTTCGTGAAAAATGAGTAAATTAAAAAAAAATTCTTTAAAATATTCTGTGATATGTGTGGAATGCATAGCATAACATTTTGTGGGTATTTGTGCCCTTATCGGATGTTGAGTCGCCATTTTTAAACTTCCTGCGTTATGGATTTTTAAATCACTCGCCCACTTTTGTTGTTGTTTCCGGTAAATTAAATAAAAAAATTCTTTAAAATACCTTTTGATATATGTGGAATGCATTGCATAACATCTTGTGGGTATTTGTGCCCTTACCGGATGCTGAGACGTTATTTTTAAACTTCCTGCGCTATGGATTTTTAAATCACACGCCCACTTTTATCGGTTTCCAATAAATTCTTTTTTTTTTTTTTGCTACATTGCCAGACAAAAATGGATATAATTTCTGAACTATTAAAGATACATGCATGAAATTTAGAACACACATTCTTTAGACTAATTGGAAACGTTTCTCTGTAACAGAATTTTGTTAATTGATTTCATTTAAAAAATACGTCCGTTTGTTTGCAAGAAAGAAAATCAGAAAATTGTTATTAAAATTCAATTGTTTATTTTACAAACGTAGGGACTAATATCAAAATTCTGTTACAGACAGTTTGTAGAACATGCGTTTGCAAATACATTGCAAAACTAAGTTTGAATCTGAATAATTTCGAGGGAAAAATTGTTCCGGAGCCGGGTATCGAACCCGGGACCTTTGGTTTAACGTACCAACGCTCTACCACTGAGCTACCCGGGAACTCTAACCGACACCGATCCAAACTTTTCCCTCTATATCCACAGACCTCAAAGTGGGCTGACAACCGTCAAGTAACCAACTTCGAGTGCACACTAACTCTGTGTGACTTACATTGTGGTTTTCTGTTAACGAACAGTGACGTGTATTATGCAAATCAAGATTTCAGGTATAACTCCCTGTAAAGTTGATTTGAATAATTTCAAGGGAAAAATTGTTCCGGAGCCGGGTATCGAACCCGGTGTCGGTTAGAGTTCCCGGGTAGCTCAGTGGTAGAGCGTTGGTACGTTAAACCAAAGGTCCCGGGTTCGATACCCGGCTCCGGAACAATTTTTCCCTCGAAATTATTGAAATAAACTTTACAGGGAGTTATACCTGAAATCTTGATTTGCATAAGTTTGAATCTATCTTTAAAAACGGTTTAGATATATCGGTTTTAGTACAATCCTGCATTGGGTATATTTTTTTTCAAATTTGTGCCCCTAAATAATTTTTTTTTTTCAAAATATTTTTATTTAGTTGAGTTGCCACAGCCATGAGCTCACTACATAAAACAAATTAATATTTTACACCAAATAGGAAAAATGTTTAAAAAAAATACCATCCTCTACCCTTAAAACTCATTAGATCTTTTCCCACAAATGTTTAGTTATCTTGTATTTCATGTTAAGAATGGTTAACATACGACAGTATATAATTCGTAAGTAAAACTAAAATACAATAGAATACAGGTAATTTCTACAAGTTTACTATTCTTACTTTTTATATTCCGACTTCAATAAAATAAAGGAAAAATCTAAAAATGCATATAAATAGCCTTCTGCAGTACGAAAATGGAACGACTACAAAACAGAATAAAAAATGTATAATGTTCACAAACACGCACTGCACAAAATATTATTATTTGCGTTTTAGATTCTTTTAGAAAGACCAGTAGTTAGAAGGCATTGCATCACTGAACTCCTGCATGTGTTTGTGCTTAGATTCCTAGATTGGTAATGGTCCAATACACAAAGGCTTTTCCGGTTCAGTCGGTTGTTTGCTTTGTTCTGGGCGATTTGATAGGGGTATCCAGGCAGATGAGAAATTTAATTTATAATTAATTCCATTGGCTGTGTAACGTAAGGCAACTAAGTCCGACACGCGTGCACCGTTATTATCAATATCTTTGTCTTTCTGTACTTTATTGGTATCATCATTATGGTCATTTCTTCTTCTTCTTATTATTATTATTTTTTTTTTCGTTATTGGTAACTCTATAGCATCTATTAGATGCTTTATGGTTGTGTTAACAGATGGAGTTACTTGTCAACAATGTGACGCTGAAACGTGTGTTCAGGTTACTGCCCAGCGAGAGTCCTGACGTATTTTTATATTGTGATGGTTGGTTAATTTATATTAACTCGGCACACTCACAATCACACTCACATTCATACAAATTTCCAGACTCTAGACACCCTGGGAATTCCTCTTCTTCAAGAAAAATTCACCGAGAGCCTAGACCGTAAATCGAACCCGGGACCTCCTGAACTGGAAGCCAGCATGCTGACCAACAGACCACGGAGGCATTCATTATTATTTATATTATTATTATCTATATAATTATTATCAACAATATTATCATTATTATTATTGTCATTAGTATTATTAGCACACCCTATTATTATTATTATTATTATTATTATTATTATTATTATTATTATTATTATTATTATTAGTAGTATTATTAAAATTGGAGATTTATCCTTCGAAGAGGTGGAAAAATTCAAATATTTTGGAGCAACAGTAACAAATATAAATGACACTCGGGAGGAAATTAAACGTAGAATAAATATAGGAAATGCGTGTTATTATTCGGTTGAGAAGCTTTTATCATCCAGTGTGCTGTCAAAAAATCTGAAAGTTAGAATTTATAAAACAGTTATATTACCGGTTGTTCTGTATGGTTGTGAAACTTGGACTCTCACTTTGAGAATAAGGTGCTTAGGAAAATATTTCGGGCTAAGAGGGATGAAGTTACAGGAGAATGGAGAAAGTTACACAACGCAGAACTGCACGCATTGTATTCTTCACCTGACATAATTAGGAACATTAAATCCAGACGTTTGAGATG
This sequence comes from Periplaneta americana, assembly GCF_040183065.1. NCBI lineage: Eukaryota > Metazoa > Arthropoda > Insecta > Blattodea > Blattidae > Periplaneta > Periplaneta americana. Next base: position 129,878,472 of record NC_091133.1, read on the forward strand.
GGCAGGGCATGTAGCACGTATGGGCGAATCCAGAAATGCATATAGAGTGTTAGTTGGGAGGCCGGAGGGAAAAAGACCTTTGGGGACGCCGAGACGTAGATGGGAAGATAATATTAAAATGGATTTGAGAGAGGTGGGGTATGATGATAGAGACTGGATTCATCTTGCTCAGGATAGGGACCAGTGGCGGGTTTATGTGAGGGCGGCAATGAACCTCCGGGTTCCTTAAAAGCCAGTAAGTAAGTAAGCATTATTATTATTATTATTATTATTATTATTATTATTATTATTATTATTATTATTATTATTATTATTATTATTATTATTATAAAAAATTTTAAATACTGATAATATAAATTGTATCGGACTATAAACCAAGAGGACGTAAAAATTTAGTAGACCAAGTACGAGATAGATAGACGATATAAAGTTTGAAGACGAAACAGGTCAATAACCTAATCCGTGCACGGTAGTTGAAAAAGAAGACGTACACTTCCAATGCAGAGAGAGCAACCTCCTCTTCTACACAGGGAATCGAAACTAAGGCTGCTATATCCGCAGCTAGAAATGCCTCAGTAAAGCTTTTCAACTCTGAAAATGCTGTAACTATACAAATACGAAAACCACAATTTATTCAATTGTACAGAGACCCAAAATAAAGTACAAAATTTAATTACATAAAACAATAAAAAGTGCTTCGTCTTCATCTATGTTATACGACTGTAATGCAAAGTGGACCGAAGTTAAATATTTAATAGGACTTTGGTCCGGTGGAAAGCTGAGAGAAGAGGGAAAAATCCTTTCAACAAATTTACTTTGCTCTGATATGTGTATATGAATACTAAATGGGTGCAGTTCGGGGTTTGCAGTGGAGTGTAATGCAAATACGCAAGACACACACACACACGCCTAAGCTGATTGTATGCACTCAACAATGTGCTCCAACCCCTGGCACTTCAAGAACAGATTATACATGCAAGACCCGTGCCACGGTAACAATGTCCACCTTGTCCGTGGAGGAGGGGGCGCTACCCTAATGCCATTATGTCCAACTCTTATGCGCCCGACTTCATATACCGTCTGTAGCAGTATTCCGCCTACTGCTAAGTTCTTCTTCGTATGCAGTTTTTCAACTCGTCAGATTCTACTGCAGATCACCTGTTTAAACGCTTCTCGACAAAATAAAGTTCAATTCTACAGAGCAAACTGTGTCAAGTTTATGGAGGACGGAACAAATTTAAAGCAGGTTCACTAAGAAAAATGTTATTTAAACAACTTTTTTCTTCGGAATATGTATGATAAGAACTTTCTTGTGTTAAATATTAACGTACCTTGTTAACATGTTTCGACCTATTTTCGGTCATCTTCGGAACTGGTCGTTGTTGGTCTTGGCGCCTCTTGTTTCCTGTGTGGGTGCGTTCGTAGTGTAGAGTCAAAGAGTGTATGTGTTTTGAAATTGAGTTGTGTGTTGAGAATTTCATTGGTGTGTGTTTTCATGTGTCTGTATATTTCATATTGTTCTAGTGTGTTGAGTTTCTGGCGTTTTGGTTGGATGTGTAGTATTTCCATGTCTGTGTGGATGTCTCCGTAGGTGTGGTTGGCATTTGTGATGTGTTCTGCATATTTGGAGGTGTTCTGTAATGTTGTTATGGCTGTAATGTGTTCTTTGTAAGGTGTTTGAAATGATCTGCCTGTCTGTCCTATGTAGAAGTTGTTGCAGGTGTTACATTTGAGTTTGTATACGCCTGAGTGGTTGTATTTGTTTGTTTGTGTTGTTTGTGTGTTGAGATGTTTTTGTAGAGTGTTATTTGTTCTGTATGAGATGTTGTAATTTAATTTATTGAAAGAGGTTGCAATTTTATGTCTCTTTTTGTTTTCGTTTGTTAGTGTGATGTATTTTTTGTGTTCTTGTGTTTGTATTGTATTCTTCTGTTTTTTTGTGGTTTTGTTTTGTCTTACGTAATATGTTAGGGTTGTATCCGTTTTCTTGTGCTATATATTTGATTGTGTTTAGCTCTTCGTTGTAATCCTGTTGGTTCATTGATATGTTGAGTAGTCTGTGTACCATTTTTCGGAATGCAGCTTGTTTGTGTTGTGTGGGGTGGTTGGATATGTTGGGTACTATGTGTGTTGTTGTTGTTGTGGATTTTCTGTATACTTTGAATGTGTGTTTGTTGTCTACTTTGGTTATTGTGATGTCTAGAAAATTTATGGATTTGTTGTTTTCAATTTCTAATGTGTAGTGTAGCTTTGGGTGTATTTTGTTCATGTGTTGATGCAGGTTTTGGATCTGTCTTTTGTTTCCTTTGTATAGTATTAGTATGTCATCTACGTATCTGTGCCAATATATGATGTTGTCTGCGTGTTTCTGTAAAATGATACTGATCTCCTAAATTGATTCTAATAATAACAGTTGAGAAAAGTGATTTCATTTTCAATATATACCTAGAGTTTGAAAATAGTAAAAATGTAACATTGATTGATTGTTTATTCTATACATGGCCATATACATGGATGTACACGTCAATTACATAATAAATCAAAAACACAATAAAATTAAAAACACTACAAGTTAAAATACATTTAAAATAAAATAACTTGTGATTTAAGAATTCTTTTACTGAATAAAAAGTTCGATCAGTTAAAATTTATTTAACTTTCACTTCAAATTTTGTATAATAATAATAATAATAATAATAATAATAATAATAATAATAATAATAATAATAATAATAATAATAATAATTTTATTTTCCCTGGCAGAGTTAAGGCCATCAGCCCTTCTCTTCCACTCAACCAGGATCAAATCACATACAGAAAAATACATACCGGTATATAAATATTAGCTGAAAAAAAATAAACATAATTAAGTAAAAAAGAGAGATTGAATACATATACACAATCAGTATTAACTTTAAAATAACAATAATATGTATATATATATATATATATAAAATAAAAAGAGACTGAATATATAATCACAAACATGAAAATACATTCTAATATACAAGTATTAACTTAAAAAAAAGAATTAATACATATGAATATAATCTCACAACTAAAGGAATAGTACAATTAGTATGATCAGCATAGCATGGGTTACATTGAGACAATGATAATTACCTAGATATGAGGCCTAGTGTTAATGGAAAAATAAAGTAATGACTGTGTAAAATAATAATAATAATAATAATAATAATAATAATAATAATAATAATAATAATAATAAGAGTAATAATAATAACAAGAGTAATAATAATAATAGTAATAATAACAGTAATAATAATAATAATAATAGTAATAATAATAAATAAAAATACCTAAAAACTAGTTCTGTGAATTTAAAATATTTGTAAACAACCTAATTTTAAACAACTGGGGACTAAGACTACCCCTGATTTCCAGCGGCAGCGAATTCCATGAGCGGGCCATGGCTATTGAGAAAGAACTTGAGTACAGAGATGTCTGATGACGTGGTATTGATAGCAACAGATTGTGCTGTGAACGTGTACTACGATTATGATGTGAAGCTAGGAGAGTAAACCGAGAGGCAAGGTAGTTGGGGGTAGAATCATGTATAATTCGATATAGCAGGCAAAGTGAATGTTCTAAACGTCTATCTTACAAGCGGAGCCAGGAGAGTCGTGGAAAATATTCCGATATGTGATCATGTCGGCGGATATTGAAAATAAATCGGACGTGGAACGTGCGGCTAAGTTCTTCTAGCAACAAAAGAGACCGACTGGGGACCCTTTGAAAAATCCTACTGCGCTTTCGTAACCGGATTTCACTACCCATCGCAGCTCCCCAAAATGCATCAGCATGCTGGGTGGGCACCGGCCCCATACACTGGCGGAAATTTCATGAGAAAATTTCTTCACCGATGAGAATTTGAACCAACGCGCATTCCGTAACGAGAGTCCTGGCAAGATGCCTTAGGCCACGACGCCACGGCGCGAGACTTTTTAGTCTCAATACTCGTGTTTAAATATTGGTTACTTTACTGAGCTAACATAATAGTTTTATTTATTTATCAGAGGTTCCTCAAATCGGAAACTGCCATTAGATAAAGCACATGAAAGAAAATAGGGGAACAGACATAAAAGCTAACAGAATAAGAGAAGTGACAAAGAAGCAAATAAACACTTACTGAAAACTAACGAGAAAAATACTAATGGCGTATTATTTTTTCTAGTCCTGTAATAGTTAAAACCAGTACAGATGACTTGTTAAGAACATAATTGACTCTTCAATAACGTGGAATTTTAACATTTCCATCCATTTATATTTACAAATGCCTAATTTTCTTGAAACATAATGAGAATAAATAGAGTAAACTGTATAGTGATTGACCACTTAAGCTAATCTATACTAATAATAAATCTGTAGCCGAAATTTTTCTGGTAATTTTCGATTTTCCAAAAATAAGTGGTCCTAACATATATAATTAACCACCCTGAAACCGAAAATCGCATTTTTGAAATTTTTGTTTGCATGTCTGTCTGTATGTTTGTTACCTTTTCACGCGATAATGGCTGAACCAATTTATATCAAAATTAGAATATAAATTAAGTTCATTGTAACTTAGATTTTAGGCTATATGGCATTCAAAGTACGTTATTTAAAAGGGGGGTTATAAGTGGGCCTGAATTAAATAAATCGAAATATCTGGCTTATTATTGATTTTTGTGAAAAATATTACATAACAAAAGTTTCTTTAAAACTGATTTTCGATAAGTTTTATTCTTTACATAATTTTGATAGGACTGATATTTAATGAGATAAATGAGTTTTAAAATTAAAATAACTGCCATCTAAGGCCTTGCAATGAATTAAAAAACAAATGGCTTCGTCTATAAGGGGCCTTGGACAGCAACAATCGAAGGCTATGAAAAATAGCCTACAGATAATGTTTCTGTGTTTGTATGAAGTAATATCGGAAGATAAATTAACCGATTTGTATTATTAATTATTAATTCACCATTGGAAAGTGTAGTTTCTCTAGATGGACATAATGATATAATGTTATTACAGTAACTTCTTCGTGAATCGAGGACAGGTAAGATTAAAATAGCTTCTTATGCACAGAAAACCTGATAGGCTATTCTGTACATTCGTTTCCTGTATTTCCTAAAATAATTTTTATGACCAAATGAGTGGTCTCTGGATCAAAATGATCGCATTTTAATTATGCAAATGCAATTTAAATTAAGTAACATAATAAACGATTTATCCTTATATCAAACACGAATGTTCCCTGGATCAAATGTCCTATTTTAATTATGTAATTACTTTATATTTATTTCTAACGGGTGCAGCGGAGCGCACGGGTACGGCTAGTGAATAATAAAACAATGAAATAGCGAAAAACGATGGTAACTTATTGAGAAAAATTTAAAGGCATTGGGTCAAGTGAGGATTCAGAAACAAATCAAAATCAATAAACGAAAGAAAAAATAAAATTTTAATGCAAAGATAAATTAAATAATCACAACAAGTCCACTTTTACAATCATTGACCTTCTAATGCACAGTTATTGAGCACACGCTTACTAGTGATTGACAGTCTACTGCACGGTTATCGACCACACACTTCTTAGTGATTGACCGTCTATTGCACGGTTATCGACCACACACTTATTAGTGATTGATCAACATGTTTCACTTTTTTCTTGTCTGTTTCGTTTGTCTTGTTCTGATCTTTTTCATTAAGAACTCTTCGCCACCGGCGTAGCCCTGTCGGATAAGGCGTTTGCCTGCCGATCCGGAGTTTCGTTTGGGCACGGGTTCAATTCCCGCTTGAGCTGATTACCTGGTTGGGTTTTTTCCAGGATTTTGCCCAACCGTAAGGCAAATGTCAGGTAATCTATGACGAAACCTCGGCCTCATCTCGATAAATACCATCTCACGATCATCAATCCCATCGACGCTAAATAACCTCGTAGTTGATACAGTGTCGTTGAATAACCAAGTTAAAAAATAAAAAAAATAATAATAAAAAAGAACTCTTCTCGCTGTCTTTTCTCTCATCTCTTATTCGCTTCCTTTCTTCTCTTGCCTCTTCTTCCATTTTTCTCTTTTGTGCCTTATCAGAAGCAAGTGTGTGCCATTTCTCTGATGCTATTACAAATGGCTTCCCCAGCACTGGGCGAGGACCAAAGGACACTTTTCCTTCAACGGGATATTTGTTTCTGGGCGCTAAGGTTGCTTTCTTGAAAACCAGATTTCTTGGGAGCTTCATTTAAATCAATTCCAATGCGGACAGATTCTATAGCATTTTGTAAAGCTTCCTCTGTATAATGCACTTTACCTGGCTTAGGCATTATAATATAGTATCAGTCCTGTAAAAATCCCCATCATTTAACCGTTAACATGTATAGAATTGGAGCAAATTGGTCGTTATTCTAACAAATAATTTATAAACGACCAATCACTGTAGTTTGCGGACATTCACTTTATAGTGATTGACCACAGGACACTTTTATGTCATATAAAAACTTTTACAAAATAATATTCTGTGGACAGAAACCTTATACCTACAGAGGTGTGAAAATTATTAGAATAATCTTAATTTCAAAGGCTTTTTAACAGTTCCTTCACAAATATTCATTGAATTGATGAATATTGGTATATAATATTACTATACTGATGTAGGATATATTTACTACTAACAATGCCGGAAAGCATTGTTGTACATTGGTATTTTTCTTATTTTACAATTGTTATGGGAATTCAGAAATTATTATATTATGTTGGCGGAATTGCAAACATCAAAAATTAATTAAGAAATGCTTTAAACAAATTGTTCTTTGCGTTTACATTGTTGTGAAGGTTCAAATGAACGTATACATCTGTTTTGTGCATATAATTTTTTATGTTTCCAATTCCGCCAACATAATATAATAATTTCTGAATTCCCATAACAATTGTAAAATAAGAAAAATACCAATGTACAACAATGCTTTCCGGCATTGTTAGTAGTAAATATATCCTACATCAGTATAGTAATGTACTACTGGGTTCAAAAAGTTCCCGGAATTTTACTACCATTTTTCGTATAAATATATGACAAGGGATATTATACATTTGTTTTGTTGGTAACATTCATGATGTCATTTCCTTAAAGTTTGTTGATAATGGCGATTGTTGGTTTTGAGTTGTAGGCAATTGTTTATCATAGTGTTTTGTTTGTTCGTCGCATTTTGTAATTATGTCCACAGAGCAACGTACAAACATCAAGTTCTGTGTTTTGTTACACAAAACTCCTGCAGAGACATTAAGGTTGTTGGAAGAAGCATATGGCGAAGCAGCAATGAAAAAAACTCAAGTGTATGCCTGGCATAAACGCTTTTCTGGTGGCCGCGATAGCATCAAAGATGACGTATGCAGCGGCCGACCAACAACTGCAACAAATGAAGCAATCGCTCAGCGTGTGCGTAATGTTGTGAGGGACGACCGACGTCAAACCATAAAAGAGAGAGCAGCAGAGGTCGGAATATCGGTCGGAAGTGTACACAATGTTCTTCACAAGCATCTCAACATGCATTACGTGTCTCAGAAGTTAGTTCCGAAAATGTTGTCAGCAGAACAGAAAGAAACAAGAATGACTCTTGCTGGGGACATGATCAGTATGGCTGATGAAGATGGCGATTTCTTAAACAAAATTATTGCTGGTGATGAAACTTGTACGACCCAGTCCCTAAACGACTGTCATCTGAGTGGAAATCGAAAACATCTCCTCGGAAGCAAAAATTTCCTAGGGACACTTCCAAAGGCAAAGTTATGTAGGAAGTTTTCTTCGACTCTCAGGGTCTCATCCACCATGAGTTCATTCCAGAATGTCGTACTGTAACGAAAGAATTGTACGTAGAAATCCTCCGGGACGCAGTGAGAAGGAAACGTCCAGAAAAGTGGGTAGAAAACAACTGGTTCCTTATGCATGACAATGCACCTGCTCATCGCGCAATTATTGTAAAGAATTTTCTTTCCAGGCACAACATAACTGCTTTGGATCACCCACCATACTCTCCTGATCTCTCACCACCTGATTACTTTCTGTTTCTCCGTCTGAAAAGTCATCTGAAAGGATGGAGATTCAATGCTGAAGAGGTTATCGCAAACGCGACGAGAGCACTAAGACGGGTTTCACAAAATGGCTTCCAGGCCTGCTTCCAGGAACTCTACACGCGTTGGCAAAAGTGTGTTGTTGCGGAAGGCAACTATTTTGAAGGGAATGCTGTAGAATAGTGTTTAAGGTACGTTGTTTCTATGATACTAGCAAATTCCGGGAACTTTTTGAACCTAGTATGTATAACAATATTCATCAATTCGATTAATATTTGTGAAGGAACTATTAAAAAACCTTTAAAATTAAGATTATTCTAATAATTTTCACACCTCTGTACCTTTTCTCACACTATGAGTGTGAAAACGAGCACCAGAATTTATGTATTCTTTGCGGAATAAATAAATTATTGTGTGCATTATTCTTAGCAATTACTCCAGTTACTTACGCTTGTTTAGGTTCAGTTGCATTTCCAATCGATTTCGACAACAGACACTAACTCAGTGGGGTGAACAGTGACAACTAACCACAAATAAGGGTTGTTACTGGAGGTATATGCAGCAAAAAGTGAAATCACGATCGTGGTTTATTCACAATATACTTGAAAAAAGGAAGCGGTCAATAACCGTATACTCACAGTCTACTATATACAGTCGTGAAGCTTGAATTGATTTTTTGCAAATCTCGTGATAAAGCACTCCAAGCGGTTAGCAACTAGAAACAATAGACTGTCCATGGTCGACTTTGGACTGTGTCGTATTTCCAGCGAGTGCTAGCTCGTTGCGTATTTCACATTGATGCTTGTGAAATGTTCGTTATTGGTTGTAATGAAAATGTTAATTGCTAAAATACAATAATTGGAATAATAATATTTTACTAGAGACGTAGAAAAATTAACTTTGCCTTAATGAAATTTATTGATCACGTTTTATTTTCAATTCTGGCGCTTAGGCCTACTTTTTTTTTTCAAAGGATATATTTTTAATTATAGCTGTTAATTTTGTTGTTTTATTTGTTACTTTACTAGAGACGTAGAAAAAGTCTGTCTTTTATTTATTTTATTGGGTTATTTTACGACGCTGTATCAACATCGTGTCAACATCTTGGTTATTTAGCATCTGAATGTGATGAAGGTGATAATGCCGATGAAATGAGTCCGGGGTCCAGCACCTAAAGTTACCCAGCATTTGCTCGCATTGGGTTGAGGGAAAACCCCGGAAAAAACCTCAACCAGGTAACTTGCCCCGACCGGGAATCGAACCCGGGCCACCTGGTTTCGCAGCCAGACGCGCTGACCGTTACTCCACAGGTGTGGACGAAAAAGTCTGTTACAATAGAATTTATTGATCACGTTTTATTTCCAATTCTGGTGATTATTATTGCTTAACCTCATCCCACTTTGTTAACTACGTAAGCCTACACTACAAGTACCGGTACACGTAAGTTACTCCATTAATTCATATTTCCATTATTATTGTTGTAGAGGGAAATGCAAATTAATATTTATTGGTTTCATAGTTAATTATCGCTATAATCTTGAATGAGTGAAGCGATTATAGTAAATTTCAGTTCGTTTTGCACAAACAAAAATAATATTAACCTATTTCTTGCAGGTATCTTCGAGTTTATGGTGGAACTTAATATACTTCATTAAAATAATAAATTAACTTTATGCATTTAATATTTCAATAATGGAAGGAAGGTGTTTATTTTACCAAAAGAACACGACAACGAAAGTGTATAACATATTTTACGTCTGCTAGGAGAGATATCTGCGATGATGAGGCGATAGTAGCGATCCTAGTAGTGGGCAACTACCCATGTTTGCATTTTTACTACATATTGAGCTTCGCGACTGTATATAGTAGACTGTGGTATACTGGTCAATAACTACCTAGTTTACCCTACAATAAGAATTTAGAGTATCATAAATTATAATACACGAAATGCACATCTGTTCTCAGTTGTCACATTTTACATTGACTTCGCGGTGGCGCGATTGGTTGAATGAATTTACTTTTTTTGTATAGAAATAAATATACGATTTCATTATTTTAGCTGTCTCCGAAATATGACCGTTTCCTATATTATTACAGGTAACAGACTCATACGCGTTACACACAAAATGCAAAGGGCCCTGTGCCGAAAAAACCTGGCAACAAGAAGGTTAAATTTAGTAGAACTGATGATTTTTGCTGTGACTTGATAAGGCGTGAGATGTATAAGTTTTTTAAAAAAGGCCAGCCACCAACTGTTGCAAAACTACTGAAGCATTTACAGAACGTGTGTGATTTTCCTTATGAAAAATCTACGCTCCGACAGCTTCTAATAAAACTGGGGTTTCGTTTTCGCACTTTGAAGAAAAAGAAAACTGTAATGGAATCTGCACGGATAGGCCTGGCGTTAGGCCGGTATTACGATCGACGTTCATTTGTGTTACGTTACTTTGCGATCATCTGAACGTTGAATTTCTACCGAACGTTCAGAGGCTGTTTATTATGATCGAAGTTCGTGACAACTATCACGCTCTGCCGGCTATAATGAGTACTGAAATGCACACGTCAGTCAGTCAGTCAGTCAGTCAGTCAGTCAGCTGATTATGATAAACATTGAATTTTATGGTAACTTTGAGACAAATAAAATAGGCCTACCGGTATTACAAAAATATTTCACGACAGAATAATATAGAATGACAATAATAAACTTTCTCTACAATCTACTTCAGTTTGAGTCCTCTAGGTAGCTGCAAAAAAAAAAAAAAAAAAGTTCAAAACTATGCTATGCTGAAGGTACAACAGTCTTCCCTACTAAATAGCTGGACTAGTGCGAATTACGAATATATTATTTGTGAGGTAAAAGCCCCTTTATTTCGGATTAAAATAAAATAACGTATCTAAAACAACGTAAATAAATTATTAAAAAGATATAAAAAAAAATAGGTTTAGGCAGGGCTCGAACCAGGGCCCGTCTACACCATAACCAATCTCTTTACCATTACACTACGGGGATATACGAAATGCAATTGTTGAATTATGTGTTATGAAGGCTTTCATGTTTGCTGCCTATAATGTTTAATCTTAAACAAAATGTGTTTTATGCCATATAGAGGAAATATATCCATGTGATGTGACATATTCAATCAAAGATCGTTTCTCGCATTATGTAATTTTTTATTAATATGATTATATTTAATATTTCTGTAGCAATATGGCGCATCTACAACTAAAGACGACGTGAAAACATATGAAGGGCTTCTGATTCGTGATTGGTTGACGTTCAGCTTACGATTCTTTGCGTTTGTGAAAGCTTGACCTTGGCAATGTTGAATCAACGCCGTCATGCGTTCGTTCATTCTAAAGTTGATCGTAATGAAATACACGGAGCTTGTATTTGTCAAACTTCAACGTACTTCACCGTAACGTAACTTAACGCAAACGGAAGTCGATCGTAATCCCGGCCTTACAGATTCATAGAACGTCTCCGGAAGTTGCGTTCCGAGGGCTGCAGGATCTTGTATTTAGAGTAGACGTGGTTCGATACCCATGATGTTGTGAAGAAAGAGTGGGATGATGGAACCTGCAATTGCATCCTGAAGACACCAACATCGCGAGGCAAGCGCATCATGGTATTGCACGCGGGAGGCAGTGGGGGGTGGATGGATAATTGTCTCTATTTGTCGTCTAAAAACATTGGGGACTGCAAAGCTGATGGCCATGATGAAATGATACCTCAAGTTTTCGAGAACTGGTTCAAAAACCATCTTTTATAAAACCTGCCAAGAGATCGAAAATGTATAATTGTGATGGACAATGCAAGTTATCATTCGCGGCAACTAATCTATATATATATATATATATATATATATATATATATATATATATATATATATAATTTGAACTGGTAATGGAAATTATACGAAAACGGCTGAACGGATTTTAATAAATGGCCCCTCATTTTGAAGCTTGGAACCCGAAGTTTTTCGGAAAAGTAGTAGTTTTCAGTGAAATGTCAATTTTCCTACATAATTTTCCTATTTTCCAAAATCCATATGTTGTCAGTTTTGAGAACTAATTTTATTGACTCACGGCCGACTTGAATGAATTTAAGAACAAAACACACACTACAATAAACAATAGGCTATTACACGAAGGCCATGAGTTGCAGGATTGCCGACATATTTAGAGCTCAATTCAATTTATTATTAAAAATTTATTCTGCAGTGTATAATATTCTGAGTACAGCTGTGTATTGGATATTCAAATCTACGAAACTTGAGGTGGTTTGATGACATTATTACCATTAGAAATTAAATATTACTATAGTTAATATCATGACGCGTCTGTTCTTCATTAATTGTACATAATATTGATGCTATATTGATGACATGAAAGTGAAACGTTCTGGGGTTATGTAAGTAAATGTAGAGAATATCTTAATTTAGATCTTCATTTCTATAATTCACTGAGTAACTGCTATATATAGCTACAAAACTTAAGTAAGATAATAATATTGTTATTAAAAATAAAATATTTTTATATTTATTAAACCAGTTGAGTTGGGTCTTTTTCATATACTTAATGGCGGTGTAGTGTACTGTAGATATTGATATGTGACATTGTCTTCAGCATTGGCTCGAGAGAGAGCAAAAATTACAGTTCCTAAGGAAAGATAAAAAGGTATTACTTACTAATAAAATAAGAGGCCTAGAAAATTTTGTAGTCTCCAGATCATTTCAGCAAGATCTCTTAGTAGGATAAAATGATTTTACGCTCTACATTTTAAGTTCTACAGGCAGCAGCTATACGAAAATGCTCTTCTTCGAAAGTTTAGCAAACCTGTCATTTTTCTAAATTTTGCCTACAATCCACAATGACCTGAAATAGCTACTGCTATCGTCCTGACATTGATACTTGCGTTTTCGCGTTCAAACTCAAAAACTGAAGTTGGATAGGTTCAAGAAAAAGTATTTGGCCTAAAAAAAATCTATTCAGAGGGAGTATGTTTCATTATTATGAAAGCAAATAACTACCAAAAAGACAAGTATACTTCATTGAAAGTAAATCTGAAAAATTTTTATTTTAACGTCTGACGAACTTAGTTTGCAGTAGCATTTGCTGCACAAGCCACTAGTTTGATTTCCTACTATGAACAGCAATGTTAAAGATATAATTAACTTTTGAGGCATAATAATATTACGGTCCTAACCCCATACCCATCAAAGCAGTTATGTTGCAGGAAATCAAATCAGCCAATGTTAGTAAAAAATATGCTGTGGAGGACCTCGCAGCCTCATATGGACATGAAGTGTTACGACTTCCTCCATACCACTGTATTCTATATCCTTTGCAAATGATCTGGGCCCAGCTAAAGTCGTATATTAGGAAAAACAATATTACCCCGACTCTGAGTGCTAGTGTGTGTCAACTTCTGCGTGATGGTGCGTGATCGGTCCCCACAATTGGTTCGCCTGTGTTCAACATGCAATTAAAACGGAAGGGAATTAAATAAAGTACGACAGGGACAGTAATCAAGAAAGATTTGTGATTCAGTTAAAGATGAAAGACTGTCGGAATTATGGGGAAAACAACTGATCGATTATATAAATCTGAAAATAGTGTTTCCAAAATGTGAAGGTATTAATATAGTAATAGATATATCTTCAAGGAAATAATGTCCTCGATGAGGGTGAACGTACCGCTAGCTGGACACAAAGTGCAGATTCTTCCACACACGGCTAAATAATTTAAATCAGTCTCATTTGATAGAGAAATATATAAGCTACGTAACGTATGAAAGAAAAATACTATATATTTATCAACAAATTTGCAATACTAGTATAATTTGTATCTCTTGCGTATGTTCCGCGTAGCCTAATATTACTATATAAGATTAAATGGAAATATACAATAACCAGCTGTCAGGGCGGTCTGTCAGTATTTGTGTTGTGGAATTTGACTGGACTGAGAATGAGGACGCAAACTCCTATCTCTACTTGGGTTAGGAGTACCACCGCGGTTGTACCGTTGTGGTTGTCCTACTACACATTCGTTGTCCCTCAATCCACACCAAATGCTATGTGAGGGACCTGGTGTTAGGAACGCCAGCTCTGGCAAAAAGTTTTATCGAAAAGGAAGCTAAGCGGGCAAAATAATTGTGTTGAACCTTTTTGTTTCAAATGTCTCATAGTATAATCCCTAGAAATTAATGACATTACTTACGTTTCGGCCTGTAAATGTAATTTACGCTCAACATTTCAAGTTCTACAGGCAGCAGCTATACGAAAATGCTATTGTTCGAAAGTTTAGCAAACCTGAAATTTTTTTTTTTAACTTTTGCCTACAATCCACAATGACCTGAAATAGCTACTGCTATCGTCCTGACATTGATACTTGCGTTTTCGCGTTGAAACTCAAAAACTGAAGTTGGATAGGTTCAAGAAAAAGTATTTGGCCTAAAAAAATCTATTCAGAGGGAGTATGTTTCATTATTATGAAAGGAAATAACTATCAAAAAGACAAGTATTCTTCATTGAAAGTAAATCTGAAACATTTTTATTGTAACGTCTGACGAACTTAGTTTGCAGCAGCATTTGCTGCACAAGCCACTAGTTTGATTTCCTACTATGAACAGCAATGTTAAAGATATAATTAACTTTGAGGCATAATAATATTACGGTCCTAACCCCATACCCATCAAAGCAGTTATGTTGCAGGAAATCAAATCAGCCAATGTTAGTAAAAAATATGCTGTGGAGGACCTCGCAGCCTCATATGGACATGAAGTGTTACGACTTCCTCCATACCACTGTATTCTATATCCTTTGCAAATGATCTGGGCCCAGCTAAAGTCGTATATTAGGAAAAACAATATTACCCCGACTCTGAGTGCTAGTGTGTGTCAACTTCTGCGTGATGGTGCGTGATCGGTCCCCACAATTGGTTCGCCTGTGTTCAACATGCAATTAAAACGGAAGGGAATTAAATAAAGTACGACAGGGACAGTAATCAAGAAAGATTTGTGATTCAGTTAAAGATGAAAGACTGTCGGAATTATGGGGAAAACAACTGATCGATTATATAAATTTGAAAATAGTGTTTCCAAAATGTGAAGGTATTAATATAGTAATAGATATATCTTCAAGGAAATAATGTCCTCGATGAGGGTGAACGTACCGCTAGCTGGACACAAAGTGCAGATTCTTCCACACACGGCTAAATAATTTAAATCAGTCTCATTTGATAGAGAAATATATAAGCTACGTAACGTATGAAAGAAAAATACTATATATTTATCAACAAATTTGCAATACTAGTATAATTTGTATCTCTTGCGTATGTTCCGCGTAGCCTAATATTACTATATAAGATTAAATGGAAATATACAATAACCAGCTGTCAGGGCGGTCTGTCAGTATTTGTGTTGTGGAATTTGACTGGACTGAGAATGAGGACGCAAACTCCTATCTCTACTTGGGTTAGGAGTACCACCGCGGTTGTACCGTTGTGGTTGTCCTACTACACATTCGTTGTCCCTCAATCCACACCAAATGCTATGTGAGGGACCTGGTGTTAGGAACGCCAGCTCTGGCAAAAAGTTTTATCGAAAAGGAAGCTAAGCGGGCAAAATAATTGTGTTGAACCTTTTTGTTTCAAATGTCTCATAGTATAATCCCTAGAAATTAATGACATTACTTACGTTTCGGCCTGTAAATGTAATTTACGCTCAACATTTCAAGTTCTACAGGCAGCAGCTATACGAAAATGCTATTGTTCGAAAGTTTAGCAAACCTGAAATTTTTTTTTTAACTTTTGCCTACAATCCACAATGACCTGAAATAGCTACTGCTATCGTCCTGACATTGATACTTGCGTTTTCGCGTTGAAACTCAAAAACTGAAGTTGGATAGGTTCAAGAAAAAGTATTTGGCCTAAAAAAATCTATTCAGAGGGAGTATGTTTCATTATTATGAAAGGAAATAACTATCAAAAAGACAAGTATTCTTCATTGAAAGTAAATCTGAAACATTTTTATTGTAACGTCTGACGAACTTAGTTTGCAGCAGCATTTGCTGCACAAGCCACTAGTTTGATTTCCTACTATGAACAGCAATGTTAAAGATATAATTAACTTTGAGGCATAATAATATTACGGTCCTAACCCCATACCCATCAAAGCAGTTATGTTGCAGGAAATCAAATCAGCCAATGTTAGTAAAAAATATGCTGTGGAGGACCTCGCAGCCTCATATGGACATGAAGTGTTACGACTTCCTCCATACCACTGTATTCTATATCCTTTGCAAATGATCTGGGCCCAGCTAAAGTCGTATATTAGGAAAAACAATATTACCCCGACTCTGAGTGCTAGTGTGTGTCAACTTCTGCGTGATGGTGCGTGATCGGTCCCCACAATTGGTTCGCCTGTGTTCAACATGCAATTAAAACGGAAGGGAATTAAATAAAGTACGACAGGGACAGTAATCAAGAAAGATTTGTGATTCAGTTAAAGATGAAAGACTGTCGGAATTATGGGGAAAACAACTGATCGATTATATAAATTTGAAAATAGTGTTTCCAAAATGTGAAGGTATTAATATAGTAATAGATATATCTTCAAGGAAATAATGTCCTCGATGAGGGTGAACGTACCGCTAGCTGGACACAAAGTGCAGATTCTTCCACACACGGCTAAATAATTTAAATCAGTCTCATTTGATAGAGAAATATATAAGCTACGTAACGTATGAAAGAAAAATACTATATATTTATCAACAAATTTGCAATACTAGTATAATTTGTATCTCTTGCGTATGTTCCGCGTAGCCTAATATTACTATATAAGATTAAATGGAAATATACAATAACCAGCTGTCAGGGCGGTCTGTCAGTATTTGTGTTGTGGAATTTGACTGGACTGAGAATGAGGACGCAAACTCCTATCTCTACTTGGGTTAGGAGTACCACCGCGGTTGTACCGTTGTGGTTGTCCTACTACACATTCGTTGTCCCTCAATCCACACCAAATGCTATGTGAGGGACCTGGTGTTAGGAACGCCAGCTCTGGCAAAAAGTTTTATCGAAGAGGAAGCTAAGCGGGCAAAATAATTGTGTTGAACCTTTTTGTTTCAAATGTCTCATAGTATAATCCCTAGAAATTAATGACATTACTTACGTTTCGGCCTGTAAATGTAATTTACGCTCAACATTTCAAGTTCTACAGGCAGCAGCTATACGAAAATGCTATTGTTCGAAAGTTTAGCAAACCTGAAATTTTTTTTTTAACTTTTGCCTACAATCCACAATGACCTGAAATAGCTACTGCTATCGTCCTGACATTGATACTTGCGTTTTCGCGTTGAAACTCAAAAACTGAAGTTGGATAGGTTCAAGAAAAAGTATTTGGCCTAAAAAAATCTATTCAGAGGGAGTATGTTTCATTATTATGAAAGGAAATAACTATCAAAAAGACAAGTATTCTTCATTGAAAGTAAATCTGAAACATTTTTATTGTAACGTCTGACGAACTTAGTTTGCAGCAGCATTTGCTGCACAAGCCACTAGTTTGATTTCCTACTATGAACAGCAATGTTAAAGATATAATTAACTTTGAGGCATAATAATATTACGGTCCTAACCCCATACCCATCAAAGCAGTTATGTTGCAGGAAATCAAATCAGCCAATGTTAGTAAAAAATATGCTGTGGAGGACCTCGCAGCCTCATATGGACATGAAGTGTTACGACTTCCTCCATACCACTGTATTCTATATCCTTTGCAAATGATCTGGGCCCAGCTAAAGTCGTATATTAGGAAAAACAATATTACCCCGACTCTGAGTGCTAGTGTGTGTCAACTTCTGCGTGATGGTGCGTGATCGGTCCCCACAATTGGTTCGCCTGTGTTCAACATGCAATTAAAACGGAAGGGAATTAAATAAAGTACGACAGGGACAGTAATCAAGAAAGATTTGTGATTCAGTTAAAGATGAAAGACTGTCGGAATTATGGGGAAAACAACTGATCGATTATATAAATTTGAAAATAGTGTTTCCAAAATGTGAAGGTATTAATATAGTAATAGATATATCTTCAAGGAAATAATGTCCTCGATGAGGGTGAACGTACCGCTAGCTGGACACAAAGTGCAGATTCTTCCACACACGGCTAAATAATTTAAATCAGTCTCATTTGATAGAGAAATATATAAGCTACGTAACGTATGAAAGAAAAATACTATATATTTATCAACAAATTTGCAATACTAGTATAATTTGTATCTCTTGCGTATGTTCCGCGTAGCCTAATATTACTATATAAGATTAAATGGAAATATACAATAACCAGCTGTCAGGGCGGTCTGTCAGTATTTGTGTTGTGGAATTTGACTGGACTGAGAATGAGGACGCAAACTCCTATCTCTACTTGGGTTAGGAGTACCACCGCGGTTGTACCGTTGTGGTTGTCCTACTACACATTCGTTGTCCCTCAATCCACACCAAATGCTATGTGAGGGACCTGGTGTTAGGAACGCCAGCTCTGGCAAAAAGTTTTATCGAAGAGGAAGCTAAGCGGGCAAAATAATTGTGTTGAACCTTTTTGTTTCAAATGTCTCATAGTATAATCCCTAGAAATTAATGACATTACTTACGTTTCGGCCTGTAAATGTAATTTACGCTCAACATTTCAAGTTCTACAGGCAGCAGCTATACGAAAATGCTATTGTTCGAAAGTTTAGCAAACCTGAAATTTTTTTTTTAACTTTTGCCTACAATCCACAATGACCTGAAATAGCTACTGCTATCGTCCTGACATTGATACTTGCGTTTTCGCGTTGAAACTCAAAAACTGAAGTTGGATAGGTTCAAGAAAAAGTATTTGGCCTAAAAAAATCTATTCAGAGGGAGTATGTTTCATTATTATGAAAGGAAATAACTATCAAAAAGACAAGTATTCTTCATTGAAAGTAAATCTGAAACATTTTTATTGTAACGTCTGACGAACTTAGTTTGCAGCAGCATTTGCTGCACAAGCCACTAGTTTGATTTCCTACTATGAACAGCAATGTTAAAGATATAATTAACTTTGAGGCATAATAATATTACGGTCCTAACCCCATACCCATCAAAGCAGTTATGTTGCAGGAAATCAAATCAGCCAATGTTAGTAAAAAATATGCTGTGGAGGACCTCGCAGCCTCATATGGACATGAAGTGTTACGACTTCCTCCATACCACTGTATTCTATATCCTTTGCAAATGATCTGGGCCCAGCTAAAGTCGTATATTAGGAAAAACAATATTACCCCGACTCTGAGTGCTAGTGTGTGTCAACTTCTGCGTGATGGTGCGTGATCGGTCCCCACAATTGGTTCGCCTGTGTTCAACATGCAATTAAAACGGAAGGGAATTAAATAAAGTACGACAGGGACAGTAATCAAGAAAGATTTGTGATTCAGTTAAAGATGAAAGACTGTCGGAATTATGGGGAAAACAACTGATCGATTATATAAATTTGAAAATAGTGTTTCCAAAATGTGAAGGTATTAATATAGTAATAGATATATCTTCAAGGAAATAATGTCCTCGATGAGGGTGAACGTACCGCTAGCTGGACACAAAGTGCAGATTCTTCCACACACGGCTAAATAATTTAAATCAGTCTCATTTGATAGAGAAATATATAAGCTACGTAACGTATGAAAGAAAAATACTATATATTTATCAACAAATTTGCAATACTAGTATAATTTGTATCTCTTGCGTATGTTCCGCGTAGCCTAATATTACTATATAAGATTAAATGGAAATATACAATAACCAGCTGTCAGGGCGGTCTGTCAGTATTTGTGTTGTGGAATTTGACTGGACTGAGAATGAGGACGCAAACTCCTATCTCTACTTGGGTTAGGAGTACCACCGCGGTTGTACCGTTGTGGTTGTCCTACTACACATTCGTTGTCCCTCAATCCACACCAAATGCTATGTGAGGGACCTGGTGTTAGGAACGCCAGCTCTGGCAAAAAGTTTTATCGAAGAGGAAGCTAAGCGGGCAAAATAATTGTGTTGAACCTTTTTGTTTCAAATGTCTCATAGTATAATCCCTAGAAATTAATGACATTACTTACGTTTCGGCCTGTAAATGTAATTTACGCTCAACATTTCAAGTTCTACAGGCAGCAGCTATACGAAAATGCTATTGTTCGAAAGTTTAGCAAACCTGAAATTTTTTTTTTAACTTTTGCCTACAATCCACAATGACCTGAAATAGCTACTGCTATCGTCCTGACATTGATACTTGCGTTTTCGCGTTGAAACTCAAAAACTGAAGTTGGATAGGTTCAAGAAAAAGTATTTGGCCTAAAAAAATCTATTCAGAGGGAGTATGTTTCATTATTATGAAAGGAAATAACTATCAAAAAGACAAGTATTCTTCATTGAAAGTAAATCTGAAACATTTTTATTGTAACGTCTGACGAACTTAGTTTGCAGCAGCATTTGCTGCACAAGCCACTAGTTTGATTTCCTACTATGAACAGCAATGTTAAAGATATAATTAACTTTGAGGCATAATAATATTACGGTCCTAACCCCATACCCATCAAAGCAGTTATGTTGCAGGAAATCAAATCAGCCAATGTTAGTAAAAAATATGCTGTGGAGGACCTCGCAGCCTCATATGGACATGAAGTGTTACGACTTCCTCCATACCACTGTATTCTATATCCTTTGCAAATGATCTGGGCCCAGCTAAAGTCGTATATTAGGAAAAACAATATTACCCCGACTCTGAGTGCTAGTGTGTGTCAACTTCTGCGTGATGGTGCGTGATCGGTCCCCACAATTGGTTCGCCTGTGTTCAACATGCAATTAAAACGGAAGGGAATTAAATAAAGTACGACAGGGACAGTAATCAAGAAAGATTTGTGATTCAGTTAAAGATGAAAGACTGTCGGAATTATGGGGAAAACAACTGATCGATTATATAAATTTGAAAATAGTGTTTCCAAAATGTGAAGGTATTAATATAGTAATAGATATATCTTCAAGGAAATAATGTCCTCGATGAGGGTGAACGTACCGCTAGCTGGACACAAAGTGCAGATTCTTCCACACACGGCTAAATAATTTAAATCAGTCTCATTTGATAGAGAAATATATAAGCTACGTAACGTATGAAAGAAAAATACTATATATTTATCAACAAATTTGCAATACTAGTATAATTTGTATCTCTTGCGTATGTTCCGCGTAGCCTAATATTACTATATAAGATTAAATGGAAATATACAATAACCAGCTGTCAGGGCGGTCTGTCAGTATTTGTGTTGTGGAATTTGACTGGACTGAGAATGAGGACGCAAACTCCTATCTCTACTTGGGTTAGGAGTACCACCGCGGTTGTACCGTTGTGGTTGTCCTACTACACATTCGTTGTCCCTCAATCCACACCAAATGCTATGTGAGGGACCTGGTGTTAGGAACGCCAGCTCTGGCAAAAAGTTTTATCGAAGAGGAAGCTAAGCGGGCAAAATAATTGTGTTGAACCTTTTTGTTTCAAATGTCTCATAGTATAATCCCTAGAAATTAATGACATTACTTACGTTTCGGCCTGTAAATGTAATTTACGCTCAACATTTCAAGTTCTACAGGCAGCAGCTATACGAAAATGCTATTGTTCGAAAGTTTAGCAAACCTGAAATTTTTTTTTTAACTTTTGCCTACAATCCACAATGACCTGAAATAGCTACTGCTATCGTCCTGACATTGATACTTGCGTTTTCGCGTTGAAACTCAAAAACTGAAGTTGGATAGGTTCAAGAAAAAGTATTTGGCCTAAAAAAATCTATTCAGAGGGAGTATGTTTCATTATTATGAAAGGAAATAACTATCAAAAAGACAAGTATTCTTCATTGAAAGTAAATCTGAAACATTTTTATTGTAACGTCTGACGAACTTAGTTTGCAGCAGCATTTGCTGCACAAGCCACTAGTTTGATTTCCTACTATGAACAGCAATGTTAAAGATATAATTAACTTTGAGGCATAATAATATTACGGTCCTAACCCCATACCCATCAAAGCAGTTATGTTGCAGGAAATCAAATCAGCCAATGTTAGTAAAAAATATGCTGTGGAGGACCTCGCAGCCTCATATGGACATGAAGTGTTACGACTTCCTCCATACCACTGTATTCTATATCCTTTGCAAATGATCTGGGCCCAGCTAAAGTCGTATATTAGGAAAAACAATATTACCCCGACTCTGAGTGCTAGTGTGTGTCAACTTCTGCGTGATGGTGCGTGATCGGTCCCCACAATTGGTTCGCCTGTGTTCAACATGCAATTAAAACGGAAGGGAATTAAATAAAGTACGACAGGGACAGTAATCAAGAAAGATTTGTGATTCAGTTAAAGATGAAAGACTGTCGGAATTATGGGGAAAACAACTGATCGATTATATAAATTTGAAAATAGTGTTTCCAAAATGTGAAGGTATTAATATAGTAATAGATATATCTTCAAGGAAATAATGTCCTCGATGAGGGTGAACGTACCGCTAGCTGGACACAAAGTGCAGATTCTTCCACACACGGCTAAATAATTTAAATCAGTCTCATTTGATAGAGAAATATATAAGCTACGTAACGTATGAAAGAAAAATACTATATATTTATCAACAAATTTGCAATACTAGTATAATTTGTATCTCTTGCGTATGTTCCGCGTAGCCTAATATTACTATATAAGATTAAATGGAAATATACAATAACCAGCTGTCAGGGCGGTCTGTCAGTATTTGTGTTGTGGAATTTGACTGGACTGAGAATGAGGACGCAAACTCCTATCTCTACTTGGGTTAGGAGTACCACCGCGGTTGTACCGTTGTGGTTGTCCTACTACACATTCGTTGTCCCTCAATCCACACCAAATGCTATGTGAGGGACCTGGTGTTAGGAACGCCAGCTCTGGCAAAAAGTTTTATCGAAGAGGAAGCTAAGCGGGCAAAATAATTGTGTTGAACCTTTTTGTTTCAAATGTCTCATAGTATAATCCCTAGAAATTAATGACATTACTTACGTTTCGGCCTGTAAATGTAATTTACGCTCAACATTTCAAGTTCTACAGGCAGCAGCTATACGAAAATGCTATTGTTCGAAAGTTTAGCAAACCTGAAATTTTTTTTTTAACTTTTGCCTACAATCCACAATGACCTGAAATAGCTACTGCTATCGTCCTGACATTGATACTTGCGTTTTCGCGTTGAAACTCAAAAACTGAAGTTGGATAGGTTCAAGAAAAAGTATTTGGCCTAAAAAAATCTATTCAGAGGGAGTATGTTTCATTATTATGAAAGGAAATAACTATCAAAAAGACAAGTATTCTTCATTGAAAGTAAATCTGAAACATTTTTATTGTAACGTCTGACGAACTTAGTTTGCAGCAGCATTTGCTGCACAAGCCACTAGTTTGATTTCCTACTATGAACAGCAATGTTAAAGATATAATTAACTTTGAGGCATAATAATATTACGGTCCTAACCCCATACCCATCAAAGCAGTTATGTTGCAGGAAATCAAATCAGCCAATGTTAGTAAAAAATATGCTGTGGAGGACCTCGCAGCCTCATATGGACATGAAGTGTTACGACTTCCTCCATACCACTGTATTCTATATCCTTTGCAAATGATCTGGGCCCAGCTAAAGTCGTATATTAGGAAAAACAATATTACCCCGACTCTGAGTGCTAGTGTGTGTCAACTTCTGCGTGATGGTGCGTGATCGGTCCCCACAATTGGTTCGCCTGTGTTCAACATGCAATTAAAACGGAAGGGAATTAAATAAAGTACGACAGGGACAGTAATCAAGAAAGATTTGTGATTCAGTTAAAGATGAAAGACTGTCGGAATTATGGGGAAAACAACTGATCGATTATATAAATTTGAAAATAGTGTTTCCAAAATGTGAAGGTATTAATATAGTAATAGATATATCTTCAAGGAAATAATGTCCTCGATGAGGGTGAACGTACCGCTAGCTGGACACAAAGTGCAGATTCTTCCACACACGGCTAAATAATTTAAATCAGTCTCATTTGATAGAGAAATATATAAGCTACGTAACGTATGAAAGAAAAATACTATATATTTATCAACAAATTTGCAATACTAGTATAATTTGTATCTCTTGCGTATGTTCCGCGTAGCCTAATATTACTATATAAGATTAAATGGAAATATACAATAACCAGCTGTCAGGGCGGTCTGTCAGTATTTGTGTTGTGGAATTTGACTGGACTGAGAATGAGGACGCAAACTCCTATCTCTACTTGGGTTAGGAGTACCACCGCGGTTGTACCGTTGTGGTTGTCCTACTACACATTCGTTGTCCCTCAATCCACACCAAATGCTATGTGAGGGACCTGGTGTTAGGAACGCCAGCTCTGGCAAAAAGTTTTATCGAAGAGGAAGCTAAGCGGGCAAAATAATTGTGTTGAACCTTTTTGTTTCAAATGTCTCATAGTATAATCCCTAGAAATTAATGACATTACTTACGTTTCGGCCTGTAAATGTAATTTACGCTCAACATTTCAAGTTCTACAGGCAGCAGCTATACGAAAATGCTATTGTTCGAAAGTTTAGCAAACCTGAAATTTTTTTTTTAACTTTTGCCTACAATCCACAATGACCTGAAATAGCTACTGCTATCGTCCTGACATTGATACTTGCGTTTTCGCGTTGAAACTCAAAAACTGAAGTTGGATAGGTTCAAGAAAAAGTATTTGGCCTAAAAAAATCTATTCAGAGGGAGTATGTTTCATTATTATGAAAGGAAATAACTATCAAAAAGACAAGTATTCTTCATTGAAAGTAAATCTGAAACATTTTTATTGTAACGTCTGACGAACTTAGTTTGCAGCAGCATTTGCTGCACAAGCCACTAGTTTGATTTCCTACTATGAACAGCAATGTTAAAGATATAATTAACTTTGAGGCATAATAATATTACGGTCCTAACCCCATACCCATCAAAGCAGTTATGTTGCAGGAAATCAAATCAGCCAATGTTAGTAAAAAATATGCTGTGGAGGACCTCGCAGCCTCATATGGACATGAAGTGTTACGACTTCCTCCATACCACTGTATTCTATATCCTTTGCAAATGATCTGGGCCCAGCTAAAGTCGTATATTAGGAAAAACAATATTACCCCGACTCTGAGTGCTAGTGTGTGTCAACTTCTGCGTGATGGTGCGTGATCGGTCCCCACAATTGGTTCGCCTGTGTTCAACATGCAATTAAAACGGAAGGGAATTAAATAAAGTACGACAGGGACAGTAATCAAGAAAGATTTGTGATTCAGTTAAAGATGAAAGACTGTCGGAATTATGGGGAAAACAACTGATCGATTATATAAATTTGAAAATAGTGTTTCCAAAATGTGAAGGTATTAATATAGTAATAGATATATCTTCAAGGAAATAATGTCCTCGATGAGGGTGAACGTACCGCTAGCTGGACACAAAGTGCAGATTCTTCCACACACGGCTAAATAATTTAAATCAGTCTCATTTGATAGAGAAATATATAAGCTACGTAACGTATGAAAGAAAAATACTATATATTTATCAACAAATTTGCAATACTAGTATAATTTGTATCTCTTGCGTATGTTCCGCGTAGCCTAATATTACTATATAAGATTAAATGGAAATATACAATAACCAGCTGTCAGGGCGGTCTGTCAGTATTTGTGTTGTGGAATTTGACTGGACTGAGAATGAGGACGCAAACTCCTATCTCTACTTGGGTTAGGAGTACCACCGCGGTTGTACCGTTGTGGTTGTCCTACTACACATTCGTTGTCCCTCAATCCACACCAAATGCTATGTGAGGGACCTGGTGTTAGGAACGCCAGCTCTGGCAAAAAGTTTTATCGAAGAGGAAGCTAAGCGGGCAAAATAATTGTGTTGAACCTTTTTGTTTCAAATGTCTCATAGCATAATCCCTAGAAATTAATGACATTACTTACGTTTCGGCCTGTAAATGTAACTTTTTCCGTCTCTGATGAAAGACTGTTCGAACGATGCGGAAAACAACTATTCGACGATATAAATTTGAAAATAGTGTTTCCAAAATGTGAAGGTATTAATACAGTAATACTTACTTACAAATGGCTTTTAAGGAACCCGAAGGTTCATTGCCGCCCTCACATAAGCCCGCCATCGGTCCGTATCCTGTGCAAGATTAATCCAGTCTCTATCATCACACCCCACCCCCTCAAATCCATTATAATATTATCCTCCCATCTACGTCTCGGCCTCCCTAAAGGTCTTTTTCCCTCCGGTCTCCCAACTAACACTCTATATGCATTTCTGGATTCGCCCATACGTGCTACATGCCCTGCCCATCTCAAACGTCTGGATTTTAAGTTCCTAATTATGTCAGGTGAAGAATACAATGCGTGCAGTTCTGCGTTGTGTAACTTTCTCCATTCTCCTGTAACTTCATCCCGCTTAGCCCCAAATATTTTCCTAAGCACCTTATTCTCAAACACCCTGAACCTATGTTCCTCTCTCAGAGTGAGAGTCCAAGTTTCACAACCATACAGAATAACCGGTAATATAATTGTTTTATAAATTCTAACTTTCAGATTTTTGGACAGCAGACTGGATGATAAGAGCTTCTCAACCGAATAATAACAAGCAATTCCCATATTTATTCTGCGTTTAATTTCCTCCCGAGTGTCATTTAGCTTTGTTACTGTTGCTCCAAGATATTTGAATTTTTCCACCTCTTCGAAGGATAAATCTCCAATTTTTTTATTTCCATTTCGTACAATATTCTGGTCATGAGACATAATCATATACTTTGTCTTTTCGGGATTTACTTCCAAACCGATCGCTCTACTTGCTTCAAATAAAATTTCCGTGTTTTCCCTAATCGTTTGTGTATTTTCTCCTAATATATTCACGTCATCCGCATAGACAAGAAGCTGATGTAACCCGTTCAATTCCAAACCCTGCCTGTTATCCTGAACTTTCCTAATGGCATATTCTAGCGCGAAGTTAAAAAGTAAAGGTGATAGTGCATCTCCCTGCTTTAGCCCGCAGTGAATTGGAAAAGCATCAGATAGAAACTGACCTATACGGACTCTGCTGTATGTTTCACTGAGACACATTTTAATTAATCGAACTAGTTTCTTGGGAATACCAAATTCAATAAGAATATCATATAATACTTCCATCTTAACCGAGTCATATGCCTTTTTGAAATCTATGAATAACTGATGTACTGTACCCTTATACTCCCATTTTTTCTCCATTATCTGTCGAATACAAAAAATCTGATCAATAGTCGATCTATTACGCCGAAAACCGCACTGATGATCCCCAATAATTTCATCTACATACGGAGTTAATCTTCTCAAAAGAATATTGGACAAAATTTTGTACGACGTCAACAAAAGAGATATTCCTCGAAAGTTACCACAGTTGGTTTTGTCCCCCTTTTTAAAAATAGGTATAATTATGGACTCCTTCCATTGTTCTGGTACAATTTCCTTTTCCCAAATAGCAAGTACAAGTTTATAAATTTCGCTATATAATGCGCTTCCGCCCTCTTGTATTAATTCTGCTGGAATTTGATCGATACCTGGAGACTTGTACTTTTTCAGATTTTCTATCGCAATTTCGACTTCTGAAAGCGTGGGTTCGGGTATAAATGGCTCAGCAGTTTGTATTTCAATTTCGTCCCGATCATTTCTATTTGGCCTATGTACATTTAGTAGTTGCGCAAAATAGTTTTTCCATCTGTTTAGGATTGATGGAGAGTCTGCAAGCAAGTCACCATTCTCATCCTTGATCACGTTTACCCTTGGCTGATATCCGTTCTTAAATTCCTTTATACCCTTATATAAACCTCGAATGTTTTTATTCTTACTATTTGTTTCTACCTCATTCAGTTTTTCCTTCAAGTAACCTCTCTTTTTATTCCTAGTGTACGACTTGCTTCCCGTCTTTCATTGAAATAATTATCTCTCTTCTCCTCGACTGGATCCTGTAAGAATTTCAATTTTGCCTGTTTCCTTCTTTCTACTACCATGCAACAATCTTCATCAAACCACGGTTTCTTTTTCTTAGTTTCATAATAACCTATGCTCTGCTCAGCTGCAATTTTGATACTATCTCTGATATTTTCCCCACACGCTATTAACATCTAATTCTTTCTCAACTTCGTCGGAACTTTCTAAAGTGGCAAACCTATTCGAAATTTCGACCTGATAATTTTGCTTAGCTTCCTCGTCCTTTAATTTCAAAATATTGAATTTAGTAATATTAACTTGTTGCTCTACTCGCTTGGCTACTGATAATCTTTCTCTTAATTCTCCAATCACCAAATAATGGTCAGAATTACAGTCTGCACCCCTGAAAGTTCGAATATCTACTATACTAGTATGTCTCCGTTTATCTATCAAGATGTGATCTATTTGGTTGTGTGTCAATCCATCTGGAGAAGTCCAAGTATATTTATGTATATCCTTATGGGGGAATGTTGTACTTTTGACAATTAAATAGAAATCAATATTTTGGTGTTTAGCATATCTCTCAGTTGCAAAATAGCAAAATTTGCAGAACAAAGTTTTTTAGCAATAAAGTCAGAATGGTCGTTCCAAGTCAATAGATTATCTATAATTATGCCAAGAAATTTAGTACTGTGTTGGCTTTGAGTCAATATATCCCCCAACTGACATGGAAAATTTATATTCATAGGTCTATTAACACATTTTAAACACACAGTCTTATTAATATTAACAATTAATTTGTTATAATCACACCACGTTTTGAACTGAGATATAGCTGTGTCAACTTGACTTATCAAATCATTACAAGACTCCGAACAAACAGTAATAGAAGTGTCGTCTGCATATAATAAAACTTTACCTTCATTTATATAATTAGTCAAATCATTTATGTAAAATGAACATATAAGAGGTCCAAGTACAGAACCCTGAGGGACTCCCATATTTATATAAAACTCATTAGAAAGAATACCATTAATATTTACACATTTTTTTCGATTAGACAAGTATGATTTTAAAAATGCTAAAAATCCGTGAGAACTGAAATAGCTGAAATGGGAACGCATTTGTATCGACTTTGAACTTTTGACATCACAGTGAATCAGTAAGGCAATAATTCATCTACTGTTGGGTACTTCCTCTACTTTGCATATTGAGACATCTTCTTATATCGCTTATTAGCACAATGATCGAATATATTTTAACAGTCCTGCTACCAAGAGAGATAATACAATTAAACCACTTAAAGTTCTCAATATTTTGAGAGGAATGGAAAGTGCAAATTTCGCAAACAAAATAAGAAATGAAGCTGTGCTAGAAAGAGTGGGTGAAGAAAGGATAATACTGAAATTGATTAGGAAGAGAAAAAGAAATTAGTTGGGTCGCTGTCTGAGAAGAAACTGTCTGCTGAAGGATGCACTGGAAGGAATGGTGAACGGAAGAAGATATCAGATGATAGACAATATGAAGATATATGGATCATATGAGGAGACCAAGAGGAAGGTGGAAAATAGGAACGGTAGGAGAATGCTGAGTTTGAGGTGAAAGACTTTCCCTTGGGCAGAGAATTTTGAATTAATCTTCTTTCTATTATTATTATTATTATTATTATTATTATTATTATTATTTTTATTATTAATATAACATTCGTGAAATAGCGTCCTTCAACTATTAAGCAAATTCTCATGTTTGGA